>NC_056735.1:987566853-987671853 GCF_019279795.1 Protopterus annectens | reverse complement strand
AGTAAGGATGAGTGCTGTAGAGTAGTGGCAGGTAGGGGAACTACGGGTATGCGATTATGGGCCTAGGTGTGCAGGTGTTGACTGGCAGACACATATTAGAACTGCCCTGTGGATGTAAGTAATATTCCAATGTGGGTATAGCAGACACCCATACCTCCAAAACCTTAAGAGCACATCTACTGGACAGTCCATAAACCAGTGGGGGATCACATAGGGACCATATTATTGAACTGGCCCTGATTACCAGGAACGTCCGTGATTACGAATCAGAATCTAATACAGTCCCAACTAAACCCTCCTAGAACTAGTGATATTAGGAGTAAAGGTGGCAGAATACACGTAATGAATAATGACAACATGTAAGAGTCATAAACAGCATGTACCTCAGACAATGTGTATGAATACATATGTGCTTTGGGTCCATCAATGTGTCAGGTTAACAGCGCCAACCTTCTAAATGTTTCCCGGAGGTTGTTATGCGGTGTCCCTGATTCAGTGTTCATTCTTCCCCATTCGTATGAGAGGTCTGCAAGTGAGAGAAAGCGCATGTTCCGCTGTCTACCTTAGAAAGATGATAGAATAATAGGGTTGGGGTTACCCCCTGTCCACCTTTGCAAGGGACACTCCCCTTTGGGCAATTGTGTCCTGCAAAATAAATGTAATTATGGCAAATGTCCTGTGATTTAGGGCAAATATTTCCTATACTGTCTGTAGTAGTTGCATAAAAGAATTATTTTGTACCTGAAACACCTAATGTTATAAGAAACAGTATAAGCAACTATAATGCTACAAGAATAACCTTTTATTTAGGCAAAACAGTGAAATACTCTCCTTTCTACTGCCTGTGGGTATGTGTTGCCCTGCAAAGTCTGACATCTTTACATACAGGTCCTATAGGGTTGCCACCTTTCCAAATGGCCAAAGTGGGACATGTTCTGTAGAAATGTCAGACTTTCCAGGACAAAACATACTTACAGCTGTGCATAGTACAGAATTATACTTATTTGCACAAATAAAAGCTTAATCTAGTAACATTTGAATTGCTTATGCTACTTCACATAACATATAGAAGTTTCATATATAAAATAACTGTTTTATGCAACTATTAATGAAACATAGAATATAATAATGTCCTGTAATCAGGACATTTGCTATGTCTTGATTATTTTCGCAGAACACAACTGCCTAAAGAGAGACTGTCCATCGCAAAGTGGGACAGGTGGTAACCCTAAGGTCCCACCTTGGACAATTGAAAAGGTGGCAAACCTATAATAGGTATGCAGTAGCATGACACGGCCGATGGATGTGGCTCCCACAACCCAACTACTTGTCTGTATTGAAGAGTCTCGGTTCCCATGTATCAGCCAGACAGGAGCAGATTGTATGAGGAACACACAAATAATATGATTGATTCACCGGACAGGACGCTGATTCCGTACAGTCGAATGCCATGCCGTCGCCTAATAGGCAACCATTCCCGATACTGTAGTCATGTAGTCCGATGTAATAGGCATCACAAGGTGGGAGCAGATTGTATGAGGAACACACAAATATGATTGATGACAAGCCGCTGATTCCATGCAGTCGAACGCAATGCCATCACCTAATGGGCAGCCATTCCCGATACTGTAGTCATGTAGTCTGATGTAATAGGCATCACAAGGTAATACTGTGGTCCTTGCTCCCACCCAGGGGTGTGAGTGACAGATGCAAGCACCAATGTTGGTGCATTTGCAAGTGCGGGAGCGAGCGGGTGTAAGCGTGTTTGGCTACCAGTATGCGAGTATTGCACTTTTAAAGCAATGTAGAGGCTAACCAAGTGTAAGAGGCTGTAACCAGACGTCAGCAGTGCTTAACACAGCGCAAACCCACACAAACCCACTCACAACTGCTTTAATGTGCCTTACTCCCTCCATATCCAATGGGTTTGTTTTGCCCTGCAACCAAATAAACGTCCTTTGCAAGGGTCGAAACCAGGACCCTGCGCACACAGCTAATGTGTATTACCAATACGCCATGGCAGATATACAGACAACGGACAGTACCACAAACATATCATACAGTGCAGTCATTCAACATGTAGATGTATATGTGAGTGTTTATGTCCAGCATATAGGTACACACATATATAGAGATGTATCAGGAACATACCATGTGGCAACAAAGCATTACAAATGAATGAAACGGAAAACACCAGTGACACCTGTATTATGTAGTGGTGTTATTCTATGTGATCACAAGACTCCCTCAGACAGACATGTGTCAGTCATACACGCAAATAGTTGTACATTGGCCTCTGTGCATGTAATGTCCATTAACACAACAGTACCCATCCAATCATTATGTGTGAACAGTACTCTTGCAAGGTTCTGTGTGCAACATCATCATCATGATAAAGGTAAATGGGATAACCATAGAGGAACCGGTAGTGTTGTGTGGACAATGGGGCCATCCTCATCACGTGTACCTGGACCATGTAGGAGTGATGTGCATACCAGGATCGTGCACCTGAGGGACAGGGTTGAGGATAACAGGAGTTTGTTGTGATGCATATTACAAGGGTTTCATGTGTCCAGTGGGCAGGTGTGCTCAATGGACAGCTATGTATAGGGCAGATGTTGTCCTAGGAGCCGATTGGCCTTATGTTTAGGTAGGTGAGGGTCAGATGTTGGGGAAGGAGTGTAGGTATGGCCGTGGAGGATAGGTAGGATCACAGGAAAGATAGCATAAAGGGTTGGTATATGACACATGTGGGGGGGATACACCCCAGATGGGGATGGGTGTTCGGCATTCACAAGCCCATGGGAACAGTGGGACGGAGGTCCCCAGCCATGGGCAACTGCCACTGCACCTACACAGCTTCAAAGGGGGGCAGTGCTGGGGGCTGTCCAGGAGGGCCAGCATCACCCTGTAAATGTGACACTCCGCTCTTGAGCTGACGTATCTGGCTTCGGAACCCCTTAGGGAGCCTCCAACACAACACGTCCAGGACTGCACGATAGCAGACATATACCTGTCTGGTCCTGCTCCCAGGGGGGGCATGCTCCATCCTCAGTGGTGGTACCACCAGAAGGTGGTGCAGAGCCAACAGAGGTTGATGCCTATGGCTGGGCCCCAGATGTACTAGTGCCTGGTGCCATGGTCAGCTGAAGTGGGACAGGAGGTTCTGCCAGGACCTGCCAACCCATTCAGCCTATGGTATTGCATTTTAAACCCACATATGGCTTAGTGATAGACAGCAGCATACATGATTACCTATGACAGTATGCATAGATGTCACCAGCATCCCAACACAACAGATGGTATACATTTGCAGAGGGAGCACAACACATGCATATATACTGCATGCCATCTGTACAATGTGTAGTAAACGTGTGACTGCAGCTATGAACAGTTGCCCATTATTGGCTTGTCACTGGGAACCCCACACAGTGTCTGTCATACTACTGTCTCATATGACACATGTCCAGACAGGGATGTGATGGCAGTAACACATCCCTATCATCATATACTGTCTGCAATCCTCACACCATGCTTCTGCTGTGCACAGATGCATGTTCAGTGTGTAACACAGGAAACAAATGGTTGCACATGCTGACCAGTTCACAGATGGCTCTACGGATGGGGCTCCCTCATGAGCAGAGTACTGTCGTGTCTGTATTATAACATGCAGAATAGCCATTACCACACACATGTTAAACAGGCAGTAGTCTCAATGCAGCATAGCTACACTTACATGCTGTAGTCATGTGTGACACATCACCCTCCTGTCTTTAGGCTATTTCTCACTGTGGAAAATGATTGAGGTACATCCAGATATCATCTGTGATGCCATGTCAGAACACCACATCCAGGTACCACTCACAGCGACTGTCATGGCCAAATAACATGTTTCCCTAGATAGTGTACTGTGTTTATCATGCGGATGGCTATGGGAACACCATCACAGCTGTACCACATGCAATTAGCTAGAGGAGGACTCAATAGGTGCAGAGGCCATCACCTGACCATGCCCATCACTTGCAATACACATGCGGCTGCTGTGCAGGTGTACTCCTTCACATCCACCAGAGAGTGTGTGGGTGGGACAAGCAAAGTACACCATGGAAGGGCTTGGAGACTTAACCATAAGCATCATCTGCCACCTGCCAAACAGTACAGGGGTCAAACCCCTGACTGACTACTCATTACTATTACATGTGCATGACATCACTACATGTGCCACAAAGGCAACATGTTGCTGTGCTGTAAGAACATATATGTGTGTAGGTGAGTGACATCTGCAACAGAGATATAGTAGACATACATTAGGTGTGGCACACATGGCTGTCCACGTGAATGAATGCCATTGTCACCACAACCAAACTCTCTAATGGACACACATTGACACCTTTGCCAGGGCCACAAATATACAATGTAACTACTTAGTTTGCCACACTGCAGTAATGCATAGGACCACATGCACCACAGGGGATATCTGGAGGTTCTATGGGCTAGGGCATGTGAAAGTGCTTGACATCTGTTGGTATGCCAACAAGGGTTATACTGGGAGTGACTGTGGTTGGGAGCATCACAACCCACATGCAGACACAGGGTGCCAGTACTGGCATGCAGGTATGCATTGCTTCATGGGTGTGTAGTGGTTGGCTGTGCAAGATGGCTGTACAAGGCTGGGTGAGGGGTAATCTTTGGCATCACGCCACCCGACAATGGTGTGTAGTGCAGGGGTATAGTGTCTGCATTGTTCCACACAGATGGGTACTGTATTATCTGGCCTGACATCCTGGTTACCAATGTGTATGGCCATAACTTTGCAATGCATGCCATGAATGTGTTTGATAGTACTTCACATGGACATTGCCTGGGATGTGCATTTCCCACAATACTGTACAGTGACATGTACAGGTGCACCTGGTTTGGCAGACACATGTTGTGCACACAGTCTGTTATCCCCTGATATGCCAATACTGGCCTGGTGTGGCGAAACCTGCTTATAGTGAGCAGGTCGACCTTGCACCTGCATGGATAGTATGATACAGGTATTCTGTGGTGTCAGTGGCATGAGTCCATACAGGGCACATGTGTACAACATTGTCTGGCCTCTGTGGATCACATTTGATGGCACCACATATGTTGCAGGCATTCAGTGTGGAACATAGTGAAGGCACAATGTCCACATATATGCGCCTATTGTACTGCTGTACAGGGTGCCATGTCCTCTGCAGGCCACTGCATTCACACCATGCTTTCTATCTGTCATCAATGTGCATGGTACTGCCAACATAGCGGGATATCCTAGCGAAGTTTGTTTGCGCATGGCACATGGGTGTGGGACATATGCCGAGTACTAATAGGGCTGCATATTTTGTTCACCAGGCTTTTTGCCAGATGCATGGGTATGGCTTGGCAACACAGTCCCATGGCTGACTGACAGCTGTACTCCTCGTGAGGTGGCCAATGTGTCATAAGATGGATACCATATAGGAAAACTACAAAATCCAGTCCCAAACATGTCCAATGGTAAGACAATCACGGCCACCTCTACACAGGCTCTGACAGAAAAACACAAACTTGCCATGTCTTGTATATAAACCCCTACCATATCACACTGCAGCAATACACGTTTAAGGCACATGCTACGGCGAATACTAGGTTGCGGCACACCTATAGGGTGTATACCTAGGTGGGTGACAACAATAGGAATGACAAAGGTGGTCATGCAATTTGTACAGAGAGAGCATACTCTGCAATGCACTGCACTTGTCTCACGCAGGGAAGCACACATACACACACATGGCAGGTCTGGGATTAGAACACTGACCTAACTACATTACTACATTACAGCATTTACGCAGTTACAGAACGTGCTACCGTGATTACTAGGACACAGCACTCCCAGAGGTGTATTTGTAGATGGGTGACATCATCAGCCTTCTAAGAAATGTATGGAGTGTGAGCAGTCAAAAAGCATTACTCAGTTCTCAGGTAAACGGAGACGCACACACGGCAAGTCTGGGAATAGAACACCAACCTAATTACTTTATTACACTACAGCATTATGCAGTTACAGAAAGCGCTACCGAGATTACTGGGACACAGCACTCCCAGAGGTGTATTTGAAGATGGGTGACATCATCAGCCTTGCCAAAAGTGGGTATAAGAAATGTATGGAGTGTGAGCAGTCTAAAAGCATTATTCCGTCCTCAGGCAGATGGGGAGATACACACACGGCAAGTCTGAGATTAGAACACCAACCTAACTTCTTTATTACACTACAGCATTACGCAGTTACAGAATGCGCTATTGAGATTACTGGCACAGAGTACTCCCAGAGGTGTATTTGTAGATGGGTGACATCATCAGCCTTGCCAAAGGTGGGTATAAGAAATGTATGGAGTGTGAGCAGTCTAAAAGCATTACTCAGTCCTCGGGCAGACAAGGACACACACACATGGCAAGTCTAGGATTAGAATACCAACCTAACTACTTTATTACACTATAGCATTACGCAGTTACAGAACACGCTACCGAGATTACTGGGATACAGTACTCCCAGGGGTGTATTTGTAGGTGGGTGACATCATCAGCCTTGCCAAAGGTGGATATAAGAAATGTAAGCAGTCTAAACACATTACTCAGTCAGATGGGGACACACACACACTGACCTAACTACTTTATTATATGACAGCATTACGCAGTTACAGAACACACTACCGAGATTACTGGGATACAGTACTCCCAGGGGTGTATTTGTAGGTGGGTGACATCATCAGCCTTGCCAAAGGTGGGTATAAGAAATGTAAGCAGTCTAAATGCATTACTCAGTCAGATGGGGACACACACACACATGGCAAGTCTGGGATTAGAACACTGACCTAACTACTTTATTATATGACAGCATTACGCAGTTACAGAACACACTACCGAGATTACTGGGACACAGCACTCCCAGAGGTGTATTTGTAGGTGGGTGTCATCATCAGCCCTGCTAAAGGTGGATATACAAATTGTATGGAGTGTGAGCAGTCTAAAAGCAATTTACAGTCCTCTGGCAAATGGGACAGACGTATACACACACACACACACACACACACACACACACACACACACACACACACACACACACACACACACACACACACACACACACACCTGTGGTGGGAATGGAACACCTGCCTATTTACAGATCACTATTACAATACTACATACTTACATGTCACATCACACATTTCAAGGCTGCCATTATGACCTTCTAGGAAGACAGACATTAACAGGGATGCTGGCAGTTAAGATGTACATACCTGTGAACCTGTGTGTTTAAAGTTGGAATCCATCCTGACCTGGAGTATGCCCATCTGTGGAATGGACGACTACTACCACTATGCAGGGTTACAATGGCCATGCCCATACACAAAGGCACATAACCAACACAAGGTGTCACTGGGCAGGCTCACACATTTAGTAGCACAGGGCTGTTCAGAATGCACTGTGTCCATCTACACAAGGTTATACTGGGCATGCTCATACACTTAGTAGCACAGGGCTGACTGGGATACACTCTGATTCTAAACACGGAAGGCCACAGTGGCCATGCTATTATAGGTAGATGCAAAGAATGCATTGTAATGGGCTCTGGTGTTAGTAGTTGTCATTGTTAGCAGGAACGCTGCTCTACATATATTTGTCACCGGTCTTTTACACAACATCTGTTGTTGTCCATCACCTTAGATGTACCTTCCTATACCAAGTACAATATCACCACTCACAGTGATGTCTTGCTAGGAGTGGAAGCTGCTTGATCAACACAGTGAGCCTTGCCAGAGGTGGCAACTGCTTGAACAACACAATGAGCCAATGTCCTGCTATAAGTACGAGGTTGTCCAGTGTTTGCCATTCTGGGATGACATGGCTGACCATAGACAGGCCTTTGACACATATCACATGCATCCATGCTTCAAGCGAGTGGGGATGATACCCAAGTCGCATCCGCCCATACAGTGCTATACCAAGGCAAATGTCCTAAACACAGGATAACACCATGGCATCTACAGGACAACTGCATTGTTTTCTTATGCTAACCAGTGCTAGATGTGTAGTGTCCATAATCACAGCTGGTCACTGTAGATCCAACAATGGGAAGTACTGACATCTGTGCAGTGAGGAACACGCAGTTGATGGCTCTGTAGTGCACAATAGCACTACCACCATATACCTCAGAACGAGACATGTGGGCCATAACACAGGTATGCAGTGCTCCAGGTGGTGGTGTCCCCACATACATAAAGGTCACTCACATATACTGACCGGTACCCCCACAAAAGGCATCACAGATGAGTCATGTGCAGGACACAGTGTCACATGCTGCATTCTAGGATGTAAACCTTAGACACCACCATGACCTCGGACCACCAGCACGCATCCATACATGTTGTAGGACATATAAGAGTACACCACCATGTGACTCTTGACCAGTGGACTGTACCAAGCTGTACATCAATTGTAGAGAGTACTCATGTACTGACACAGTTGCATCATGTGTTATGCAATGCAATAATACCACTGCCTGTAACCAGGTCAGCTGTACACATACCAAGGGCCCTTGGTACTTCCCAGCATTAGCAGATGACTGTTGCTGTACACCAGTACACATGACTGTTGCTGTACACCAGTACATACCCTCATGTATATGACATACATGTACCTGCCCTGGGTATGTACATGCCACACACATACACACTCAACATACATGTAAATAGCATAGCTGCTGTTGTCCTTTGTGCAAACAGGTGGCTACAGCCATTACACACATGCACATGGAATGTAGGTCGATGGCTGCTGAATGCTAACAGTACATAAGGTGTGATATCAATGTTGACAGAGGTAACATTCCCTCTGTACCGGTCACCCATTATACCTATCATATCATATAACAGTCCATGTGTCATGTATGTAATTACACATGTCCACCAATTGCAATGCCTACAAACATGCCCAAATTACAGGATTGTAGGACCTGCACACATGTACATGTAGTGTTGTGCGTTCAGATAACATGCGTGTGCAGTTGCTGATGTATGCAGGTGACGTGTATCCTAGTACATCATGCAATTGCAATGCAGCCTCAACATTGTCAACTGTATATGGTGATATGCTGATTGTACGAAAAGATGTACCTCAGGTATGGACAGATGTGTGGAAATAACTAAGTGGTGGGGCATCTTTGCAGATGGATGTTTGCTGAGGACAGCTCACAGGTGTGTCACAAGTGGTCCTACAATAACCTGTGTAACCAGTAAGCAATGGTTTTGTTAATTGAAGGACATAACACACAACGTAGACAGCGGTCAGGGTGACAGCAAAGGTAAATCACTTGACACCTGTTAAGAGTTAAGAAGTCCCATGTGCATATATCAGTACTGTTGCCAAAGGAAGCATCAGTACAGTTTGTAACATGTGCAATACTGCTGTAAGTCTGTCATACATATCATGAGCTAGGCAGGTCTTTGATTCACAATACTGGCATGTGTGGTTGTGTGTGTGTCAATATATGTCACGTATGGTGGGGAATACATCTCAGTTGTTACTCACTATCCTGTACACTAGTGTAGACATCTGTACAGACTGCAGTGTAGAAAGCAGGACATAGGCAGGGGTGTGTATCTCACACATGTGCGGTATCTGTATGTGCATGACATAGGTGTATTCAATACTGAATGCCACAGTGTGTGTATGTGTGTGTGTGTGTGTGTGTGTGTGTGTGTGTGTGTGTGTGTGTGTGTGTGTGTGTGTGTGTGTGTGTGTGTATATGGCTTCTGGTCCCTGGAGTGAGGATGTATGTTACCATACAGAACTGATAAGACCCCCTCCCCCCATCCAGATGATGCATTCTACTATCCGTGTTGATGTCCCCGATCTTAGGCCATGCTGACTGCCTGTACATGTGTATTCTCTGTGGTATGTCATGTAGGTGCACACTACTGTAATGATAATTTGCACATAGGCAGAGTTCTCACCTCACCAGTAGCAATTGTGTGCGAGTGTGTGTTACTGTGTCGGTGAATCCGTGAGTGTGTGGATGTGTTACTGTGTCACTGAATACATGTGTGTCAATACCTGAGTGTGGGGGTGCAGTTGTGTGTTGGCATCCTGTCATGGGAACGTGTATTACTGATTCCAAATGAGGCATCACACTTCCCACTGGCCTCTACCCTTGTAATCAGCTAGACCGCTCTCTTACCTCACCACTCCATGTAACTGTACCTGTGATGTCACCCTTTATGAATGTCACATCTGTAGCCACAGTAGCTTAATACATAGCTATCATGCTCTTGGATCAGTACACGTGTTTGGAACATTGGACATTATCACTGATATGTGGCAGCTACATGGTGCATGCTGGTATATTCATACATACCTGTGAGTAGTCCACATTGACATATGGGACACTAACTGCAAACACTGACATCCACAGACTCGTGCAATTAGACGTGAAGGAGGAAAGCAGAACATCATGACCAACATGCAGTTACTGTTGTTACACAAGACACATACTTTTAACAGTACGAAATGCATTGTACACCTATAGTACAAGGTATGTCTGCTGTCTGTCAACAGTACTCAACAATTGTAAACTACACTTATCTTCCTTGTCTGTTCTCCTTGTGCATCAGTCCATATGAGCATGTCCCTGCACCGATGTTGTGGATGTCAGGAATGCAGCACAGGCATCGTCATATGTCAGGGTGATAATGTTTGCCAGAGGCCTAGGCTGCACCATTGGATGACATCATGTGTGCGGGTTAGGGCCTTTGATCTAATTGGGCATGTGTGGATGTTATGCATGTGTGTGTAGTGTGTGCATGTATGTATGCACACAGTTCTGCCATGTGTCTGGCCCACACAGGGGTATTATTGAGAGCTGCAGACTGTACAGGCCATGTTTTACAGTTCATGGTGTCAGGCCATGGACATGTGACCTGTAACTGCCAGGGGTTGCACGGGCACTACCAGGCAGAGGTGCAAATTGGGTACTGTCTAATGTTACTTGTCCACTAGAACCATACCATCCCAGGCAATGTGCTAGTGACCTGCTGTGTCGTGGTGTGAACAGCACAGCACCAGATGCACTGCTGCTGCTACCACCACTATGGGAGCGGACATGTGAGGTAGCTCGTACACCTAGACCTGAAACAGGTGATGTAGCATGCCTACGTCCATGTGCCCGATGCCTCACTCCTACCAGATGTTCCAACAAAGACAGCTCATGCTCGTGGATTGTCATGCCATGGTCAAGGACTCCAACCATGTCACCCAACCATCTATACAAAGCTTCACAATCTGCTGTTGAGCATTTACCATTGCCTGGATTTTGTTGTTTAAAGAACAGACAGCAGCCCTCTGAAGCCTCTGATCCCTCTGTTGTGCTATTTAGCACATGCCTGTGCCTCCATTACAGACTGAAATATGTGTCTGATGTCACCAGCTGCTGCTCTCTGTCTTGCAGGAGTATGTTGGGCAAAGGTCCTCCTATGAGCAGCACTGGCCACGTGCCTGTGTGGGGCACCACCAGTCAGTTGGCTGACACCATGGTGTGCAGGCACCCCTTCCATAGCCCCCACACTTTCCTGTTCCAAGCTACCATGAGCCAACTGTCCTTCCTCTATGGCCACTGGTGATGGGGTATGTGCAGGCATGGGATCTGTGTGTGGGGATGAGGCGTATATAGCTGGAATGGGAATCAATGACACAGTTTCAGCCCCTGACAACTCTGCCTGTGCCTCAATCATACATTCATCATCACTGCTAGAGTCTGTGGGGACGCTAACATCAGATGTACTGCAGGAGGGCAACGCACCTACATCACCTGTGAGGGCAGACAAGAACTGTACATTACAATCTATACAAGAGACACACACACACACACAGACACACACACACACACACACACACACACACACAGACACACACACACACACACACACACACACACACACACACACACACACACACACACACTCATGTGATATGACAGAAGGCATGCAACATGCATGTGATATGGCAGATGGCATGCAGCGCAGACAATAATAATGGTAGTTATCATACTTCCCTGCATGTGATATGACAAAAGGCATGCAACATGCATGTGATACAGCAGACAGCATGCAGCGCAGACAATAATAATGGTAGTTATCATACATCCCTGGGTTGCACACAACAGCATGCATGTGTCATAGCGGATGGCATGAACATTACATAATCATAGTAGTAGTTAGCATACATCCCTGTGTTACACCATGTAGATCAGCACAGGTTAACAGTACACCTGCCTGATATGTGGCATATGACCTTGACAATCACATGTAGTATGACATGTGATCTGCTGACATGTGCAATGACATGCATACATGTTTAACACAATGGTGTCCTGTCAATTATACAGTGGGGTAATGGTGTCCCAATGCAGTGTTGTCTGTCCACCCTACAGATATACTGCACATTTAGCTGATGTGCATGGCCATTGCAGGGAATCATGAGGCATCTCTATTGTTATACAGTGTGAGTTACAGACAGAGTTCATAGCCATGACTGTGTTCAGATACAATACATATATACTGTGGAATGTGACCCACATCACTGAGGTGAATACACACTAAACCATGATGTGGAAGTTGTGACACAGGTCACTGAAGGGTATACAGATGACACCCCTGCACATCTGCAACCATATTGCTTCTGCCTGGCAACTATGGTCAGACATGGCGAACATGTCGGTACACCATGTCCCACAACACATCTGTGTACCACACACACACACACACACACACACACACACACACACACACACACACACACGCATGTACATACACGAGGACAAGTATGACATTGATGTCCGACACCAGCAAGGGGAATGTACTGTATCTGTGGGCTGATGCGGATACTGTACAGGTGACTGCTGTCATGTTGCGACACCCTCAAAATGTTCAACACATCTTATGTGGTGGATTGATGTCACACCTACACAAGATGTGCACAGGCCTGTTGGATGTCTAGTGTTCCACATCTACAATATAACCATTACACAAAGGCCATAGTTGGACCATGTGTAGCCACTGTACGACAGGGTGTACACACAAGCACATCATGTCTACTGTGTGTGTTGCTTCATGTCTCTGGCCATCCTCCATGGCCATGTGTGTGTACATGTGTTGACAAAATTATTGTGATGAGCATCTATTTCACATGTCTGTGTTGTCCCATATGACATACACCCATAGATGTCATATGCTCCACTGACGACAGGGTAATGCAGACAAAGGGTGGCATGTGGGATAGGTTTTCAGGTTAGTTAGGCAGTGTTGCAGCCAGGCCACTAGATGTCATGGACATGTCAAGATATCACATCACATTGTGTGACATTCATAGCAGGGCTATGATCCACACCAGTGAATCCTCTGGGCTGGCCATACTCCAGCCCACTGTGTAGTACTGTTTGTATTCCCCAAATGTGTAGTTCTAATCTGTAGTACATGTCCCTACAGAGAAAAGCACCTCCACCATTGTATGCACAGCTGCCACACATCTGGCAATGACAGTTTGTGAGAATTCATGTCAGTGAGGTGATTCACATAGTTTGCAAGTGTCGCACATGGGTAGGCATTGTGATGCATTGCAGGTGCGACTTGTATATTGTGACAGGACCATACATTATGTGTACATGTTGTAAATGGCCACATGGCAGATAGATCTGTGCATTATGACGTCTGATAAATAACAGTCTCACCTGCAACGGGCTGCTGTCACACCTGAACGCCAAAGGTACCTAAATAGGAGTAACACAGCAGGATAAGCATTATCCATGCCTGTATAATGGCTACAGGGTGCAATGTGCATGTTAACACATACACCAGTAATTAGACTATACTATGGTGTATGCACATGTGTGCACACACAGAGTAGCATACTATAGTATGCGGCATTTGTGTATACATGCCTTGCATATGATGTTACATTACATATTGTACAGTTACACATGCAACTATATGGAATATAGTTGTTATAGGTGCAGTACTGGCTTACCAGGCAACTCCAGGCTCAGTGGTTGAGAGACACACACCTCCACAATATCGGCTAAGGCTTGTGGATGTGGTTCTGCAGGTGTCCCCAGGTTGGCCAGTAGCTTCTCGGTACATGTGAGTCGGGGCTGGGTTGGTGGTCCACCACCTGTTGCACCTTGTTCCCTGTTGATTGCATTTGCACGCTGTTTTGCCTGTCTAATGAAGTCTGTACAATGTCTGTGCTCCTGCTGGTATGTGCAGTTGTGGCCACTCACATCATTAACCCTCCTGCAAAGTTCCATCCACAGGGCATCCTGCTGCTGTGCATCTTGTGGCACACGGCTGAACAGGATATTATGATTGTCAAGTAGGTATGGGATGAGGGCCTCATCCTCCAAGCAGGTAAAAATGGGTAGCCTTGCAGATGGCATACCTGGAAGACATAATGATGGAGGCAGGTCACCGTAACTCACAGAGACATACAGAGCTACAGCTGAACATACATGTGTATCGCATTTATTATGTTTAAATAGTTGTATTTGCAAATCTGCATGACACTGATGTGTTTGTGTCACACACATATGACACTCAATGTTGAGTGGATATTATCACCATATATGTGTGTGTGTGTCACCTGATTACATTGCTCATGCTCCATGTGGACGCTGTCTTGATGTGGGCATGTCGGTTTGCCTGTACTGGTGTTCCTACCTATCAGCACATGGCTGGATGTGTCCACATAAATGCAGTCGACTGTGATGCTGTGTATATGTCACATATAAAACTTACACTGCCTTAACAGAAATGACCTGTGACCCTGCAGACTTGCTCACATAAGGTTTTACATGCATGTGTTCTGCCATATACATCTACACAGCACTGTACAGCAATTCAGCATCCAGCCATGTATCACCTGTGTTGTACATGTGATACACATGGGACACTGGCTAGCCAGATGGTATTTATAGGGATGGATATCAACTATAGCATGTACAGTCAAAGTCAACTAGTAGGCAATATGCCATGGGCCATGTATGAATCTGGGATGAAAGGTTACCTGGCAGTAGCCGACAAGCAGGTCACTGGGGCCAGGTGGAACAGTGCCACATTACTGATCCACAGGGTTAATGATACATTTACCATGCTGTCATCATACCATGTCTGAGAGGGGAGCGATGTGCAGCTTTGGCAGACAGAAATGTATAGTATGGCAGGACTATGTAAAGTGCATGGGACAAGGATCTGTCCAGCATGTGGAAGGTGGATGTCCATGAAGTATGTGTGTGAGATCAGGATGTGTACGTGTAGCATGTCCAACATCACTGGGTTGGACATAGATTTATTCAGGGTATGCATCATGCTACATAGTGGAGATGGGGAATGGGAAGGCTGGTGTAGGCCATCTGCACATGGCCAATACCCCTTAAAGGAAATATGTGATCTGATATGGGTCATTTGAGTGTTGTGTATGGCTGGAGAATGATCTCTATATTCATGGATGGCACCCTGTCATTATTAGGGTTGCCACATATGACTACCTGACAGGTGTGGTGACGTAGCAATCACAGGAAAGACAACTGCCCAGCTGCATCCCTTACACACAAGTGTCCATCATGTTGACCGCTGCCTAGGTGATAGTTCATGGGTACAGGGTTATTAACATAGGGATGACAATGCAATATGTAGCTGTCAGATTGTGGCCATATGTCACACACACCTTACCCACAAAGTCCCTTCTGTATGTTGTCCACAACACTCTGAGTCGGCTATTGCTCCTAGGCCATAGTCATTCGTGATACTTCAATAGGCAGATGCCTTCTGTTTGTCTGTGAGGTATGGACTACAATGAGGGGAATACAATTAATTAACCCTGTCTTACTGTAGCTGCCACTGGTGTGAGGAGCATGTATTAGTCAGACACCTTCTGTAGTGTTGATTCTGCTAGCAGTCCCATTACAAAACACTCCTGCGACATAGGAATGTACATCTAGTATACCGAGTGTAGGTGGAACACAGTATGGGTGATGATGTCCTATGACCTGGCAAGGTTATAATATGCAGTGTGAAATAAACCTTACTGTCATCTACATCTATACTGCTGACATCAATTATTTGATCAAGGTTCATGGCCTTTCAGACCAAACTCAACAGGGTAGTAGTGCAGTACTTCACATTATCAGTGGTGTCTCCCCCTTTGTGGGTTGTGATACCTGTTGGTGTGCACCATTCAGTGTGTACACAGCCTGACATGGAGCTATGTTTTACCTGATATGTAGAGAGCATCTTGTTTTGCCGTATGTGTATGATACAACCTGTGATGTGGACAGGTCCCATGCAGCCTGAGTGCAGCTTGTACCTGCATAGTTGTGGGTACAGGGGACCTTTGGGTACATGGATATATGATTGTGTACCTGTTGGGGCAGTGTGTTTATGTTATCCAAGACCCTATCTGGATTGCTAATTCATGCTCAGCACTTGCTCAGAACTTGTAAACACTACGTAAGCTACTAATTACTATAGCACTCAATCTTCCTCATTACCTAGAGGTAAACAGGTTTTGTACATACGTTTCTCACTTCCTTAGAGTAAAATAGCTTTTGTACTCACTTTCCTCACTTATCTAGGGGAAATTACTTTTATATTCAGGCATGTCCAAGAGTCAACTGCCAGTGTTCTCTCCTGTCTATCTGATGAATCTGGACATCTTGAGGCAATGTACACATTGTCTCATGTACACAGACAGCCATCTCCGCCTATCATCCAACACTACAATCTGTGAGGGATGCACTTATCTAGCCAAACTGGAGGTAAAGCTCTCTCCAACCAAGCCTGACCCTGACAGTCATGTGGAGAAGGTAAACATTCACACCACACCACACTCATCAGATAGTCTCACTGAATCTACCCCACCATTAACTGAGAAAACTACTCATGTACCAACTCATTAGCTCAACGCTTTCTGAAATTCATAAACACCAATGCCCTGGATCAACACATCCACACACCCACCAGGGGCAACAATATCCTAGACCTAGGCATTACCAACATGAGTGACCGGTGTTCCACACCTGAAGTCAACTCCTCGTTGGTCTGATCCGACCATGAGCTGAACACTGTTGATATCTACATCCTGCCCCCACCTCCCCCCCATTAAGGGAACCACAGTATAATATGTCTACAAAGCCAACTTCATGCTTCTTAAGACAGACGTGGTGAATGTCATGACACCTATGCAGCTGGACAAAACTGTTACAACTGCTGAATCCTACACAAATGCACTCTATAAGCACTTACACGAGTGCATGGATTGTGCTATCCCAAACAGAACCAAGACGCTATACTCCTAAGTAAGGAAACCAATCTGGTGGTCCCCTGCCATAAAAAAACTGTACTACAGGAGGAAGACACTGTTGCAAAAGAGAGTACAATCCCATGCGTGGAGGAGCTCCCTGGTCAGCCTCAGTAAGAAGGTGAGATCCCTTATAAGATCCTCCAAAGCTAGCTACGAAAGCAAAACTGCCACTAATTCCAACAACAACCACAAAGCATTCTATAGCTATGTCAAATATCTCGATGTCAACACCCAGATCTGCTGTGAGTTACAGCACAAAGGCACGAACATTACAGAACCAGCTGATATTGCCAACATCCTGGCGGATAGGTTCAGTGTTACCTTTCTCCCTCTCAAAGCTGCACACTCTAAAGTCAATCTCACAGCATCCATGGGACCAGACAACATCCCAGGCTGTGTTTTATATGAACGTCAGAATGTACTGGCTCCCCACCTATGCACCATGTTCAATAATAGCATTGAATCGGGCTTAGTGCCCCCTGAATGGTGCACAGCAATAGTTATCCCACTCCACAAAGGTGGCACGACAATGGACCACCGGACCTATTGCCCTATAGGCCTAACTAGCCTGGTCTGCAAGGCTATGGAGCACATCATGGATCTCAGTCATAGAGACATTGGGTACCTCCAAACCTTTGACCCTTCCCAGTTTGGCATTGTTAAGGGCAGACCATGCCTCTTAAACCTTGTGGACTTCTTAGAGACAGTTACCAAGGCATTAGGTGAGGGTAAGGAGGAACACACAGTCCACCTAGATCTCTCAAAGGCTTTCAACACCATTCCTCAATCTGGTATTATCAACATACCCATCCACCTAAACATTAACCCCTACATCATGCGATGGTTTGCAAAGTGGCTCACGGGCAGAACCCACACAATGGGAGTTGCATACCCTAGGTCTGACTGTATACCAGTTACAAGTGGCATCCCCCAGGGCTCAGTCCTAGGACCCCTCATGTTCGAATATAATTATTTGATGTACAGGCAAGCACAGCAGGTCTTTGGCTGAAAAGGTTTGCAGATGACTATAAACTAGGAGGCATAATTGTTTCCCCAGCTGTTACAGACACCCTCTGGAAGGGTCCCACTGAGATGGATACCTGGTGTCAATATCATGGCCTTAAGCTGAATGCTAAGAAGTGCATAGTCATCCCATTTGGGTATAACTAATTACCAGTGGACTACCACATAGGTGCTAGTCCCCTACATACAGAAAAGGTAATAAGGGATCTGGGAACCCCAGTAGATAGCAATCTTTCTTTCAATACCCATAATGACAAGGTGGTTAGCATATCCTTCACGTGGCTCTCCTAATCTCTAATGGGTTTGCATCCAGATCAAAGGAGGCCATTGTGCCTCTCCACTCATGACTTATTAGACCCATTAAAGGATACAACACCCCATTTTATTTAAAAAAAACCTTAAAAAAAGGGGAAAACCCCCCCCCAAATGGCAAAAAACAGGGGCCCCCCCTTTTTTGGGGGAAAGAAAAACCCCAACTTTTAAAAACCAAAAAACCTATAGGTGCAGTACTGGCTTACCAGGCAACTCCAGGCTCAGTGGTTGAGAGACACACACCTCCACAATATCGGCTAAGGCTTGTGGATGTGGTTCTGCAGGTGTCCCCAGGTTGGCCAGTAGCTTCTCGGTACATGTGAGTCGGGGCTGGGTTGGTGGTCCACCACCTGTTGCACCTTGTTCCCTGTTGATTGCATTTGCACGCTGTTTTGCCTGTCTAATGAAGTCTGTACAATGTCTGTGCTCCTGCTGGTATGTGCAGTTGTGGCCACTCACATCATTAACCCTCCTGCAAAGTTCCATCCACAGGGCATCCTGCTGCTGTGCATCCTGTGGCACATGGCTTAACAGGATATCATGATTGTCAAGTAGGTATGGGATGAGGGCCTCATCCTCCAAGCAGGTAAAAGTGGGTAGCCTTGCACATGGCATACCTGGAAGACATAATGATGGAGACAGGTCACAGTAACTCACAGAGACATACAGAGCTACAGCTGAACATACATGTGTATCGCATTTATTACGTTTAAATAGTTGTATTTGCAAATCTACATGACACTGATGTGTTTGTGTCACACACATGTGACACTCAATGGTGAGTGGATATTATCACCATATATGTGTGTGTGTGTGTCACCTGATTACATTGCTCATGCTCCATGTGGATGCTGTCTTGATGTGGGCATGTCGGTTTGCCTGTACTGGTGTTCCTACCTATCAGCACATGGCTGGATGTGTCCACATAAATGCAGTCGACTGTGATGCTGTGTATATGTCACATATAAAAACTTACACTGCCTTAACAGAAATGACCTGTGACCCTGCAGACTTGCTCACATAAGGTTTTACATGCATGTGTTCTGCCATATACATCTACACAGCACTGTACAGCAATTCAGCATCCAGCCATGTATCACCTGTGTTGTACATGTGATACACATGGGACACTGGCTAGCCAGATGGTATTTATAGGGATGGATATCAACTATAGCATGTACAGTCAAAGTCAACTAGTAGGCAATATGCCATGGGCCATGTATGAATCTGGGATGAAAGGTTACCTGGCAGTAGCCGACAAGCAGGTCACTGGGGCCAGGTGGAACAGTGCCACATTACTGATCCACAGGGTTAATGATACATTTACCATGCTGTCATCATACCATGTCTGAGAGGGGAGCGATGTGCAGCTTTGGCAGACAGAAATGTATAGTATGGCAGGACTATGTAAAGTGCATGGGACAAGGATCTGTCCAGCATGTGGAAGGTGGATGTCCATGAAGTATGTGTGTGAGATCAGGATGTGTACGTGTAGCATGTCCAACATCACTGGGTTGGACATAGATTTATTCAGGGTATGCATCATGCTACATAGTGGAGATGGGGAATGGGAAGGCTGGTGTAGGCCATCTGCACATGGCCAATACCCCTTAAAGGAAATATGTGATCTGATATGGGTCATTTGAGTGTTGTGTATGGCTGGAGAATGATCTCTATATTCATGGATGGCACCCTGTCATTATTAGGGTTGCCACATATGACTACCTGACAGGTGTGGTGACGTAGCAATCACAGGAAAGACAACTGCCCAGCTGCATCCCTTACACACAAGTGTCCATCATGTTGACCGCTGCCTAGGTGATAGTTCATGGGTACAGGGTTATTAACATAGGGATGACAATGCAATATGTAGCTGTCAGATTGTGGCCATATGTCACACACACCTTACCCACAAAGTCCCTTCTGTATGTTGTCCACAACACTCTTGAGTCGGCTATTGCTCCTAGGCCATAGTCATTCGCATACTTCAATAGGCAGATGCCTTCTGTTTGTCTGTGAGGTATGGACTACAATGAGGGGGAATACAATTAATTAACCCTGTCTTACTGTAGCTGCCACTGGTGTGAGGAGCATGTATTAGTCAGACACCTTCTGTAGTGTTGATTCTGCTAGCAGTCCCATTACAAAACACTCCTGCGACATAGGAATGTACATCTAGTATACCGAGTGTAGGTGGAACACAGTATGGGTGATGATGTCCTATGACCTGGCAAGGTTATAATATGCAGTGTGAAATAAACCTTACTGTCATCTACATCTATACTGCTGACATCAATTATTTGATCAAGGTTCATGGCCTTTCAGACCAAACTCAACAGGGTAGTAGTGCAGTACTTCACATTATCAGTGGTGTCTCCCCCTTTGTGGGTTGTGATACCTGTTGGTGTGCACCATTCAGTGTGTACACAGCCTGACATGGAGCTATGTTTTACCTGATATGTACGTAGAGAGCATCTTGTTTTGCCGTATGTGTATGATACAACCTGTGATGTGGACAGGTCCCATGCAGCCTGAGTGCAGCTTGTACCTGCATAGTTGTGGGTACAGGGGACCTTTGGGTACATGGATATATGATTGTGTACCTGTTGGGGGGGCAGTGTGTTTATGTTATCCAAGACCCTATCTGGATTGCTAATTCATGCTCAGCACTTGCTCAGAACTTGTAAACACTACGTAAGCTACTAATTACTATAGCACTCAATCTTCCTCATTACCTAGAGGTAAACAGGTTTTGTACATACGTTTCTCACTTCCTTAGAGTAAAATAGCTTTTGTACTCACTTTCCTCACTTATCTAGGGGAAATTACTTTTATATTCAGGCATGTCCAAGAGTCAACTGCCAGTGTTCTCTCCTGTCTATCTGATGAATCTGGACATCTTGAGGCAATGTACACATTGTCTCATGTACACAGACAGCCATCTCCGCCTATCATCCAACACTACAATCTGTGAGGGATGCACTTATCTAGCCAAACTGGAGGTAAAGCTCTCTCCAACCAAGCCTGACCCTGACAGTCATGTGGAGAAGGTAAACATTCACACCACACCACACTCATCAGATAGTCTCACTGAATCTACCCCACCATTAACTGAGAAAACTACTCATGTACCAACTCATTAGCTCAATGCTTTCTGGAATTCATAAACACCAATGCCCTGGATCAACATATCCACACACCCACCAGGGGCAACAATATCCTAGACCTAGGCATTACCAACATGAGTGACCGGTGTTCCACACCTGAAGTCAACTCCTCGTTGGTCTGATCCGACCATGAGCTGAACACTGTTGATATCCACATCCTGCCCCCACCCCCCATAAAGGGAACCACAGTATATTATGTCTACAAAGCCAACTTCATGCTTCTTAAGATAGACGTGGTGAATGTCATGACACCTATGCAGCTGGACAAAACTGTTACAACTGCTGAATCCTACACAAATGCACTCTATAAGCACTTACATGAGTGCATGGATTGTGCTATCCCAAACAGAACCAAGACGCTATACTCCTAAGTAAGGAAACCAATCTGGTGGTCCCCTGCCATAAAAAAACTGTACTACAGGAGGAAGACACTGTTGCAAAAGAGAGTACAATCCCATGCGTGGAGGAGCTCCCTGGTCAGCCTCAGTAAGAAGGTGAGATCCCTTATAAGATCCTCCAAAGCTAGCTACGAAAACAAAACTGCCACTAATTCCAACAACAACCACAAAGCATTCTATAGCTATGTCAAATATCTCGATGTCAACACCCAGATCTGCTGTGAGTTACAGCACAAAGGCACGAACATTACAGAACCAACTGATATTGGCAACATCCTGGCAGATAGGTTCAGTGCTACCTTTCTCCCCTCCCTCTCAAAGCTGCACACTCTAAAGCCAATATCACAGCATCCATGGGACCAGACAACATCCCAGGCTGTGTTTTATATGAACGTCAGAATGTACTGGCTCCCCACCTATGCACCATGTTCAATAATAGCATTGAATCGGGCTTAGTGCCCCCTGAATGGTGCACAGCAATAGTTATCCCACTCCACAAAGGTGGCACGACAATGGACCACCGGACCTATTGCCCTATAGGCCTAACTAGCCTGGTCTGCAAGGCTATGGAGCACATCATGGATCTCAGTCATAGAGACATTGGGTACCTCCAAACCTTTGACCCTTCCCAGTTTGGCATTGTTAAGGGCAGACCATGCCTCTTAAACCTTGTGGACTTCTTAGAGACAGTTACCAAGGCATTAGGTGAGGGTAAGGAGGAACACACAGTCCACCTAGATCTCTCAAAGGCTTTCAACACCATTCCTCAATCTGGTATTATCAACATACCCATCCACCTAAACATTAACCCCTACATCATGCGATGGTTTGCAAAGTGGCTCACGGGCAGAACCCACACAATGGGAGTTGCATACCCTAGGTCTGACTGTATACCAGTTACAAGTGGCATCCCCCAGGGCTCAGTCCTAGGACCCCTCATGTTCGGAATATAATTATTTGATGTACAGGCAAGCACAGCAGGTCTTTGGCTGAAAAGGTTTGCAGATGACTATAAACTAGGAGGCATAATTGTTTCCCCAGCTGTTACAGACACCCTCTGGAAGGGTCCCACTGAGATGGATACCTGGTGTCAATATCATGGCCTTAAGCTGAATGCTAAGAAGTGCATAGTCATCCCATTTGGGTATAACTAATTACCAGTGGACTACCACATAGGTGCTAGTCCCCTACATACAGAAAAGGTAATAAGGGATCTGGGAACCCCAGTAGATAGCAATCTTTCTTTCAATACCCATAATGACAAGGTGGTTAGCATATCCTTCTACGTGGCTCTCCTAATCTCTAATGGGTTTGCATCCAGATCAAAGGAGGCCATTGTGCCTCTCCACTCATGACTTATTAGACCCATTAAAGGATACAACACCCCATTTAGGCTATACCTTACAAGACAACTGCAACAGCTTGGAAGACCACAACAGTACCACATCAAAAGGATTACTGACCTCAAACAGATGACCTATGCAGCCCAACCCAAGAAACTTCAGCTGTACTCAGTTGCATACTCACAGGGGATCTCTGCTTGACATACAAGGCCCATGTCCAACCCAGTATTGCTGGATATGCTCCACCTAAACAGAGGCCCCTGAGAGCCACATGCTCTAGGTATATACACCTAACCACAATGATAACTAGGACATGCTGGACGGATAGATTCCTGACCTGGACACTCCCCATGCTTTGAACATGATTCCAATGTAGATCAGCCAGGGCCCCTCACTAGCACTTTTCAAGGGAAACCTTGACGTGTGGATGGGAGACAGACATGTACCCTGGGGATCACTGCAGTGACTTTACTGGACAGAGGCACAGGGAACTAACCTATGGGGGTGGCGAAAGCCAACACACCCTAGCTAGGCTTATAAATACCCTTGGTAAGACAGCCTAGTACCTACCTTTGCACTTATTACATGTCGTATGTGCATGGATAGTTAACTAGCTCTTCCATTTTACTTTGCTATCATGCTGATAAACTGTCGGGTGACTACAAGTCATATGTATCCTGTTATTGTGTATTGTAAATGCCAATAGACATAACTAATGTTTGCCTAACATAACAGTATAACAGTAATGCTATGTAACTTGTAATACATATCTGCCTACAATACTCTACATTACACGGTTATTGGCACAATATCCCACAATGCAAATCATAATTGCACAGTGGGCCAACCTTCGACATGTTATTCTCAGTAATACACCCATACATATGGCTCCTGTTACAATATATCAACATATATTATCTCCTGTTATAGCACATACTTGTTGGACCAGCCCTGCCTCTGACAGCAGCTGGTGAGGGATATTTGTGTTCAAAGCCCTTATATAGCATCCCTTGTGGTGTATACAGTGTTTGCCTTGTGACCTACAGCAGTACACACATAAATACTACAAGCGTTACTATGCTCAACAATACATCACTACAAGATAACTGTTTCCACTATATGGATTGCGTGCACTTTAAATATTACAGAACAGGTACTAAATACACAGACATACTGAGTGTTCTACATACCTTATTAGTAGCCCGAGGTGTCATTGACTGTTGATTCAATCCTTTTCAGTTTGTGTTTCAATCTTCTTTGTAATGTTCTGCTGGTATATACGGATGGTTTGAATGTGTGATACACCATCCTTTTCTAGTTAAATATCAGTAACATGTGGTATCCTGACCACCAACTGGTGTTCCATAGTAGTTAATTAGATGCACATCAGCTGTGCAGATACTCCATTAGCCGATACCATGGCAACAGTGGTGTATAACTGAGTACTCCTTTTGGGCATTGTCCATTTGTCTTACTTTCAAGGAAGATGGCCTTGATGTGTTGTTTGTGATGTATTTCAACAGCTATATGGAGAAAGACAGAGATATATTAGCTTCATGACTCCCGTGGATTGTGTGTAATGGCTAGATGATTTTGTTCTACACGTGAGCACAGCTGTTATAGTTCAGAACATTGCTACTTATGCAGGGTTTGTTTGTACCTGATACGTCTGCAGATGTTTAAGTCTGGCAAGGATGTTTGGGCAGCTCAAGGCTGTATGGCTATGCATGAACTGTTATGGGGTTTACAGTGTGCTCACCAGACATCCTTGATTTGGTGTACATGTATATCATACTGTGCTGTTACTCAGTAATTGGTAACACATCCCGGTGTACACACAACCCTCTGAAACGGGATTAATGCAAACAAACCCTGTAACATCAGCAGCTGTTCCATTGTATAGCAGCAACTATTTCACATAGGGCCATGTTAGTGTATCTCTGATAAGGTATGTTAAGGCTTCTGCAGATGTCGTACCGTGATTAAATGATTTGTGATGTTATTACAGTTTGTATTGTAATTTGTTTGGGTGTGGGGTGATGTTGGTGGGTGTGTGTAGCAGATGCAGGTGTGTAGGAACTGCTTTTATACATATATCTATATGTGAGTGAGGGTTCCTTCCCTATTTGAACACCTATCCTTTCGTGGACTAATACTATGGTAATTGCAGGCTGATTCATTAAGGCACTGTTAAGTGGTTCTTGTATAGCATGCAGGTGATGTTAGTCCTTGAATCCTTTTGGCAATACATAAGAATGTAATAAAGTGTTGCTACATGAAAGCTGTGAATTTCTGTCATAGGTATTTGCAATCATTGTAGTTGTGTTGGTGATTGACCCGATTTTGGCTAGGGTGGCCACCTTTTCATATGGTTATAGTGGGACATTTTCGGGACACACATCAGATATTACAGGCCGACACAAACCCACAGTCAGTAGAAGGGATAGAACTTTCCTTTCTTGCCTAAATATAAGCTTATTCTTGTAGCAGTTTAGTTGCTTATCCTGTTTCTTGTAACATGTAGGTATTTTAGATACAGAAAGAACTATTGCATGCAACTATTACATTACATATGGGACATAATTATGTCCTACAATCCCAGGACATTTGCCACATTTAATATATTTGGTCAGGACACAACCGGCCAAAGAGGGACTGTCCCTTGCAAAGTGGGACAGGTGGTAACACTATCATTGGCTCATGTCCATAGAACATATTTGTAATAGTGTATAGGCATATACTCTTCATATGCTTTGTTCATAAAGGTTGGTCGTGGCGGAATGTGTGATTGCTATGGTCCATGTTATACTCATATATGAACACTTCAACCACTGTATATGGGATACCTATGGAATCCCGAAACCACACAGTTCAGATGCCCACAGTACCGGGCCCAGACTCCCATACCCCACATTAATGACAGTGACAGTAACTCATAAAAATAACATGAACATGGAACACACAGACGCCCACACAGACACACTGCTACCCACCACATCCAAAAAAAATCCTACACTATGTATGAGCAGGTGGGCAAGCCCCCCTACACTCCCATGTAGGTGTCTGCGCCCCCCACACCCCCTTACTTTAATATTCTACCTCCTAGATCACGCAAACAGATGCACAAAGCTAACACACACACACACACACACACACATTACAGTCATCCAAGAACACAAACCACACTCAGAACACACACTTACACACACTACAGCCCTCAGAAACACACACACAGTAACCTACCTGAACCGCAACACCAGAAGCACTGACTAACTGTCCCTTAACATCATGATCGCATCTGGTGTTTCGGCACTGTGTTCTTTCAGACCTTAAGCCTCGGGATTACGCGTGTCGGTATGCAGTAGGTATCCCATTTATATGTACCTCCATGGTTATGTAGATGCTGTTAACCTATCTATATATCTACATATATATGTATATCCCCATATATTGACATATCTCTCTCTCTCTCTCTCTCTCACTCTCTGTCTCCCGCTATCTATATATATATATATATATATATATATATGATATGTATGTATATATATATATATATATATATATATATATATATATATATATAGATATAGATATATATATATCTATAAAACATGCACCTTTCATTGGGTACATGGTGGTTTGTCCTATTTCCACGCATTCCTTCTTTTTGTGTTTTATCCTGTCAGTATACACAGCTGCCATTGGTACATCTCAGGAAGCTTAGTGGTATGTTATTGTGAAGACTGTGTACATGGTTGCGTGTTCTAATCCTGGCAGTGGTATTTTACCTTTCAGAGCAGGCACTGGTAGTGCAAGGGTGATTAACGCACATTTCAGCGGTTGTGTGTTCCACATGTTTATTATTCTGTGGAATACTACCTATATTTGCAAGCTGCGTTTAAGGTATACTATGCAACATGTAAACATCTGAGAAGAATCCTATCAGGGATATTCCCCATTATTTGGAACTACATCCCTGATTACATTATACAAACCCCCTCACTAACACTCCAGAGAATCCTTGCACAGTGGGTGGGGAACAGTGGATACACCCCAGGGATCCCGCAATTGGCTCTGCTCCACAGAGGGACAGTTAGTTAATCAAAGGGGGTGGCAACAGCAGGCACTTTTTGCCTATGTTTATGAGTGGCCTCGGGCAGTTGGGCATGTACCTATCTATGTATCTATGAACCTCTACATACAGTATGGACATATGCTGATAGCTTAATTTACTGTTCAGGTATTGACTTACCTTGTGCCAATGGCGGTTGTGTGTACAATAGTTGAGGGCTACCTATGTAGGATGCACACAGTAGACCACCTATACATGACAATTTACAGGAGGTCGTGTGTGTGTGCCATCCATGTTTGCTGTGTGTGCAGGTGGAGAAGGGTGTCAGTCCATGAGTGCTTACACTGTCAGTGTGTGTGCTATACGTTCCCTCTTTGCCAAGGCATGGGCATACTGGGCACGCCTCCATCTGCTTACTGGGGCTAGCATAGGGTGTTCATGGACTGAGTCCCTCTGTGCCTGTGGGTCCCTTGGAAATGCTGGTGGGCTGTGAGGGCCTTCACCATTCTGTCCCTGCTGCAGCTGTTTCCGCAGGATCATATTGTGTAGCATGGCACATACTATGAAGATGTGGGCACATGTGCCTGGAGAGTACTGCAAGGCTCCACCAGATATGTCCAAGCAATGGAACCATGATTACAGCATCCCAAACATGCACTCTATGATGATTCTGGTTTCTGTGTGTGCCTCATTATGGCGTTCTTGTGTGGCTGTGTGTGCATTTCTGATGGGAGTCATCATACATGGTTCCAGTGCATAGCCAGCATCCCCCACCAGGTGGCCATATGGGATGCCCCCCCTGGCAAATACCTGATACAGCTGTGAGGCATGCCAGATGTGGGAGTCGTGATAGCTTCCCGAGCTGCCAGCACACACATCCATGATAATGCCCTGGGCATTCCACATGACCTGGCAGTTGATGGAGGGGTATCCCTTGCAGTTTATGTAGCACCTAGCCTGCTCACCGGGTGGTGAATTGATGTGTATGTGCGTGCAGTCTATTGCACCCAGTACCTCCGGGTAGTCTGCCACACGGTGGAAGAGACGCATATTGCTGGCCAACTCCTCCTGCGTTCGGGGGAAGTATATGTGCTCATTGGCATGTGATAACATGACATCCAGGAACTGGTGGAGTACCCTGGATGCTGATGCCTGTGAGATCCCCATGATATCCCCAGTTGGCCTTTGGAAGGTACCTGTGGCTAGTATTCTCAAGCTTACACATACCTTCGTGTCCGCTGGGATGGGTTCTCCTCTGTTACTTCTGGCTCTAAGGCATGGCCAGCACAGCTCAACAAGTTGCTGTATGATGTCCCTGTCCACCCTGTAACACTCTACTATCACCAGATCATGTAGCCCCTGGTAGGTTACCCTAGGTCTGAACACTCTTCTCCTCCTCCGGTGCCTGAGATGGTCATCAGCATCATCCTCCACACCACCGTTAGTCTCCAACACATGCTGGTGAATCAAAGCTATGGCGGCCCCTAACATGTACATATTAAAACTTCCCCATCTGTATACACCAATGGCGCAGAGTGTCTGGGAATACACAAGTGTGTGTGTGGGGCTTTCACACCTTATACTATTGTGCAATTGATGATGCTGGTGTAATTGGGCATGTTTGTGCAATTCCAGCTGCAGGGTATCTTAATTATTGGTTTTACAGCAGGTACTGCTATTGTGGGACCTTTGTTGTTGACTTACCCTTGGCTGCCATGATTCATCTATTGCCCTTTACCTCAGTTTTCAACCCGATTTCCCTCCCTTTGTCAGGCATGCATCCAGCTGCCGGCTTTCTTCTTTTGTACTTTCACAACCCAGGATTGTGTTGGGAAATGTGTTATGTAGCTGATCTACTGCAAGTTTGCTTTGTTCTGCTGTGACAGTTCTCTTTTCTTTGCTGTACGGCACCTCCCCTTTCCTGTTCTGCAGGTAGCTGCTAGCAGCCTTGTTAGCTGTTTTCAATGGCCCACTGTGAGTTCCTAGGTGTTAATTACTCATTTGTACTCAAATTACTATGCTGCAGCATTTCCTTATTGACTTCCCATATCCTTCCTGTTTCAGCTGTGATGCGTGCCGTGCACAGCTGTTTACTAGGTTTTGAGCGTGTTTTCATCCACGTTCACATGCACTTTCGGTTACCTTGTGTGCTCTCAGCTAAGCAAAGCTATGGCTAATTCCACACCCCTATCCTGCGGCTTTGCTTAGCAACAGGCAACCCAGATTAGCAATGATCCAATGTGCTTAGAGCTACGGTGGTGCGCCCCTCTCTTGATGTCATGTTTACCTCCAGGCCATTCCTTGGTGTTTTACCGCTACACTTTGTGGTACATCCTTACACCGGCGGGGCGTTTGCGATTCAGTATTACTTGACTCATTTGCAATTCATTCAATACTAATTCCTAGTTACTGCGCAGAACACTGTCACAGACCCATGGCAACCCTTGCGCTATGGTTGTGGTGTAGCATACGTGCCATTGACTATTATGGGGAATTCATGAATTGTGTTACATTGCAGCTTTATGACATCTAAATATATTTTCCTTGTGATCCCGTTTGCGCATAGATGTTCTGCGATTTTACTTTGTGTTAGTGTGGCCATGACATTAAATGCTATTTTTTATGTATTGTGCATGTTTTTTATGCCATTGTCTATATATTTAACCATTGGCATATATTAACATTATAATACGTAAGTTTGGTCCGCTTTCATAGCTCCAATTTTATGTTTGAAAAAAATGTAAACTGTTTTTTTGGTTTACATTTCTTCATGCAAATGCTATGCCTGCACCACTTCATGAATCACTATATACCTTCATTTGCATGCTACACTGCTGCGCATGGGGTAATTAGCATACATGCGCTGGGAGCTGCGCAGCTCTGGTGTATGCTGGTAGTGTACATGGAAACAGCTTGTACCTGAATCGCTTGGCGGCCATATTTGGTGCTAGATCACCAACGCTACTCTAGCGCCTGGCTCAAGCTTCATGAATCCCAGGGATTGTGATAAATCACTGAGGATTACAATCAGTCAATAATGCCATTTATTACGGTTTCATACTTCTTATTATTCAGAAAATGCATGTTGATGCAAAACAAAAAACACAACATGCACAGCTTCAGTGATAACACCATAGCATGGCTTAAAAGCTATCTTTTCAACAGATCATTTCAAATGTATGCAACAACCAATATTTTGCAATTTACTAATTCAACATACTACTCCAATAATCTCTTCTGGGCCGCCATCTTTTCTCTCTATTTATCAATGATATAATGGAAGACCTACCAATTCTTAGTCTCACTCAATATGCCAATGATATTTTACTCTTGGAAGAAAGTAAATCCTCATTGGACCTGCAAGCATAGCTGCAAGCATGCCTCAATAAACAATGCTATTGGATGATTGTCAGCAAAATTCTCCTCAACCTTACTAAGACAACAGAATGCTATTTTCAAGCACCCCCTCAAAAAAAGGCGATTATGTTCAAAGCCCACCCAGACAACATTGAAACAATAGTTTCTCTCATCTTATGCTTAAGCTTTGCTGTAAGATCCCTTATCATCTTTCTCCAGCAGCCAGATCTGCAAATATGGCCTATCCTTTCTATCTCTACATAACTCCTATAATACCTAAAGCATTCAGAATATGAAAACACATTTCTTTTATTTACCCCTTGGAAGATTTTCATACACATCACTGTGCCTTCATTAATGATGTCTGTCAGCTACTTGTGACTGACAGAGCTTCTTATCTGTTCAGTTGCCTTCTCCAAAATACTAAAACTTGGCTGCTGCCTACCTCTAAAAATAATTTACCATTAAAGGGGCAATGCTTCTCTCTATGAACTGGTCAGTATGATCATTCTAAACTAATTATGACACTTTCCAAAAATAAAATAGGAGAAAAGGCTTTATTTACGACTAGGTCAGGCCTCTTGGAACCATTTAACCTGCATACATTAAGGTAATGTACACTCTAAAAGACTTCAAAAAGCTCTAAGAAATCATCTCACACAAGTATTATAGGACTGTGTATAAACTTTTCTGAAAGGATTTGGAATCATTAATATCTAATTGGAATTTCTGTATTTATATTGTACCACCTTATGAACCAATGATTGCTTAATAATGAAGTGTTATTTTTTTAATAACTATACCTAGTTATATATACTTCAGATATATAATGCTTATACAATACTGTATCTATAATAATTTTCATAAATATGTCTCTCCGTTTGTGTATATTTATTGCTATGTCTTTTCTGCTTATTTCAGTATACACACACACACACACACACACACACAGATATATATATATATATATATATATATATATATATATATATATATACTCTGATCTGTGGAGCATGAATCATGACTGAAAAGAGGTAATAGACCAGCCCACTTACATGGTCAGCAAAAAGTAACTGAATCCATAACTAGCTAAATAAATGAAATGTAACACCTTTTATTTTAATTTTAAAGAGAATTACAATGATAGTTAAAATTGTCCTTAATTGTAGGCCTCTGTACCCTCATTATTTTAAGCTTTGTAAAGAATTCCTGAGCAAAGAACCTGAGGATGTGATGGAAATATTAATCTTCACAATTTTATATGACTTCTGAAGTGTGATTCTTTAGTTAATTAGTTAGTTAGTTAGACAGTTACTTATTTAATTTTTGTAGGTGAGGCCTTAGAGCCTATTTTCAGCTATGACTTTTGTTAGGAAAAAAACAGTTTAATTCATGTACAAGTTGTATGGTAGAAGCAGCATTCTAAGAGCACAATCAAAATACTGTGGCAGTTCAAAACAAATTTGAGTATAGTTATGTAGTTAAAAACAGCAAACATTCTCTACTGAGAGCTGTGGAATTCACTCATGACCTCAATTACAGAAAATATTCATTGATCATTACATCTGTGTATGAATGACTAAACAAGTAACCAAAAAAAAGTGTGTAAAAGTGGAAGAAGAACACAAATGAAAGGAAATATCCACTTCTGGAGCCAATATACTACAACACAGAAAATATTTATTTTTAAAAAACACAAAAAATAAATGATATCCACAAAGATAATCCACAATAGTCAAGCGCTTTCGTCAGATGACTTCTTCAGAACAAAATTCCATGGTCTCATCTCATTTTATACTTGTTGGTAATGACTCTGATTAACAATTAATTAACATTTAAAGTGGCACTGTAAAATACACGTTGTTATATCCACATATAAAACAAAGGTATTATTAAAAAAACTATAAATATTGAAACTAAAACTAGTATGTTACAGCTTTGTAGCTCTTAACCTGAGTTCAGGTTTAATACTGATGGCATCATTGATACCTGGAAATTCTGTGGCATTCAACTTAAGTTGCCACCTAGTTTCTGCCCTTAATAATTTATACGTCCAATCCCCTCCTATAAAATCCATATTAACTACTTCTAAAATAGCAAACCTAAAACAATGGGAAGGGTTACAGTTAACATGTTTAAAAAGGGCATTCTTTTCATCTTTTTTCGTAATGCTGTAACAGTGTTCATAGATCCTACGGTTTAACCTCATTTCTGTCTTCCCTATATAAAAACATTCACAGGCCTTACATAAAGCTAAATAGACAACACCTGTGGTGGTACAGGGCCAAAAAAACTTCAATTTCATATGGACCCAATCTAACCTTAGGGGTTTATAAAATGTAACTACAATAGTCACAAGCCCCACATTTGGTAGTTCCATTCTTTTTGTGTTTCTTTTTTAGGTATTGTTTTTTTAAAATATTTTTCAAATTGTCGTTAACCCTATAAGTAAACAAGGGTTCTAATCCAACAGCTGCCCATAAATTCTTATTTCCCTTCAACATGGCCCAATTGTTTTTAATAATCCTTTTGACTTCACTAGAGGTTTCACCATAGGTTAAAACCATAGCTTGGGAAAAGTCCTTAGGTTCATTTTGATCTTTAACTGTAACTTCCTCAGTAGCTCCTAATAAAGGTTTGTATCTAACATTCCATTCACTCATAACTTGATCTCTAATCCTAGTTAAAAAGTCCAAGGGGTAACCCCTACCAAGGAACATATCCAAAACTAGCCTTGTTTCCTCTTCAACAAAACTAAGTCTAGAACACATTCTGACTACCCTAACCATCTGCCCCTTTACTATATTCCTTTTAGTATAGGGAAGGTGGTTACTAGATAATTCCAGGTAGTCATTAGAAAAGGTAGGTTTTCTAAATACCCTAGATTGGAAGCTGTTACTTACAGAGTCCTTGATCAACTTAACATCCAAAAAGTTGATCTGCCTGTTGTTACCAGTACCAGTGAATTTAAAGTATTCACATATTCCGTTAATATATTCAAGGAATAGATCAAAGGTCCTTTCGTCTTTCCACAAAATAAAAAAATCATCTGAAAACCTATGATACAAACACCAATCATTCTTATAACGTGAATTAAAAATATATTGGTTTTCCCGTTGATACATTACAAGGTTTGCAAAAATAGGGGCACAACTGTTGCCCATAGCTACACCTTTTACTTGTCTGTAAAATTCCCCCCAAAAGTAAAGAAGTTGTTTTTCAGAACAATCTCCATCAATTCTAAAATTAAATTAATCATGTCACCACATACATTGGTTTTACTCACTGATACTTCGTTAAAAAAGTCCAAACCAATGTCATGTGGGATGGAGGTAAAAAAGTCAAAGACATCAACAGTGGAAAAGGTAACCTCGTTACTAAAAAATTCCTCTTTAACTTTTCTTAAAAAATCCCATGAATCAATAAGAATATGTTCAATGGGAGCCATAGCTTTTCTCACCATCTGGTCAATAAAAATACCTAAAGCGTAGGTAATACTGTTGTGGCCAGAAATAATAAGCCTATAAGGGGGGATCGTTTATATTCTTATGGGTTTTTGGGATTCCAAAAGCAATGGTATAACAGGTTGTTCCACATGAAGGAAATTATAAACCTCTTCGTTAATGACCCCTTGATAAAGGGAGTCTTCCAATATAAGTTTAATTTTCCTATAACAAAGATGGATTTCATTCCTAGATGCCACTTCATATTTAGATGTGTCATTTAACATACATGATATTTTATTATTATAATCTTCTGTATATGTGATAACCATACCCCCACCCTTATCTGGCTTCATAAACCTAGTATTTGGGTCATCTCTTAATTCATAAAGTAGCCTTTTTTCTGCCAAGGAAAGGTTGTGTTTCTTGTATCTATGAGTTTGTAGGGATTTGAAAATTTCCTGGGAGCTAACATTCTCAAAGGAACTTAAAATGGGAACCAGAGGGGGGTTGTAACAACTTTTCTTTCTAATTTCAAATTTCCTGTCAGCAGGTTTAGCTATCTTATCTTTGTTTAAAAATTTCAAATTTAATTTTCTTGCAAAAATCTAAAAATCGATTAATACCTTACTCGTCTCTTCCTTTATGGAGGGAACAAATTTCATTCCCCTCATTAATAAATGAAATAAATCCTTACAAATAGATAAATCAGTATAATTATAAATTTTAAAACCTTTGTATAAATAAACAATACCATCTTTACAAATAATATCATCATCATGTTCATTACCACTCACATTACACTGGTTTAGTCGTAACTGTTCTTCCTCCTGTAGGAGGAGTTTCTGTATTTCTGCCTTGTCCCTCCTTCCCCCCGGGGCCCTAAAAAATCTTTATCCTGCCTAGGTTGATTTCTATTAAAAATCCTTTCGGACCTCCTAAGGGGTGGAAACTCTTCTTCATAAGGATTATCATTAATATTTGTCCTATTGACAGTACCATTCGCATTAGTGTGTTGAGTTTGACTGTTTATGTTATTTCTACCCAAATCACCTTCCAAATAAGCTTTAGGAAATGAGTATGCTAAACCATTCTTATATTCATATTCATCCCTTGTTAGTTTCTTTTTCTTCCTATAAATATTATTATTAACTTCATTTTCAACTTTATCAAAAATCACATTATATCTAAATGAATACTGGTTAAAACAAACATCATCCAACACAACACAATTAATGTCATCAATTTCCTTTAACAAATCATTTGTCTTCTTATTATTGATTTTCAAAATAAACTCCATCAGTTCTATGCCGTAACTATCGAACATCTGGAGTAGTTCATCACATTCAGGTTCGCCTTTTTTTACACCGTTAGGGACCCGCCTTCTAGCAATACACTCTTTCAGATAAGAATTATCGCATTGTAAAGCTCGGACTTTGTGCATTTTAAATTCTAAGTTTACTAACCTAGAGTCCATATTGTATGGTTGTTACTATCGAAAAATGCATAGTTCTTTTTAGTCCAGTCTTTCAGTCGGTCGAAAATGGAGTTTGGTCCGTTATTGTCGGACCTATTTTCCAAACTTCCAAAATTGCCCGGTGCTGTGGAAACGTCCTTATTACGAGACCCTGTAGAAGTAGTACCACAAACAACTGGAAGTGTTACCTCTTGTGAATTCCCCAAAGGACTTCCGTTCCTGTTGTTAACGGACGCAGGAGGATTTTTTATCTTGTATACTGCTTCCTGCAGTTCAGACACCTTTTCAGTGAGATTTAAAATCAATTGAAGCAAACTGTCACTACTACCCCCAATTTGCTGACCACAAGGGAAGGGTAGGGAGTCAAGTTCTTCCCCGAAAACTGGTGACAACCCGTTTTCATCCATAGTCAAGTGTGCTGGGTCTAGTAGGCTGCAAAAACACCCAAAATCCACCAAGTAACCAAAAAAAGGCTGTAAAAGTGGAAGAAGAACACAAATGAAAGGAAATATTCACTTCTGGAGTCAATATACTACAACCCACAAAATAGTTATTTTTAAAAATACAAAAAATAAATGATATCCACAAAGATAATCCACAATAGTCAAGCGCTTTCGTCAGATGACTTCTTCAGAACAAAATTCCATGGTCTCATCTCATTTTATACTTGTTGGTAATGACTCTGATTAACAATTAATTAACATTTAAAGTGGCACTGTAAAAAGTCCGAGCTTTACAATGCGATAATTCTTATCTGAAAGAGTGTATTGCTAGAAGGCGGGTCCCTAAGGGACTCCGAGTGTTTACATTTCCTAATGGTGTAAAAAAAGGCGAACCCGAATGTGATGAACTACTTCAGATGTTTGATAGGCATGGCATAGAACTGATGGAGTTTATTTTGAAAATCAATAATAAGAAGATAAATGATTTGTTAAAGGAAATTGATGACATTAATTGTGTTGTGTTAGATGATGTTTGTTTTAACCAGTATTCATTTAGATATAATGTGATTTTTGATAAAGTTGAAAATGAAGTTAATAATAATATTTATAGGAAGAAAAAGAAACTAATAAGGGATGAATATGAATATAAGAATGGTTTAGCATACTCATTTCCTAAAGCTTATTTGGAAGGTGATTTGGGTAGAAATAACATACACAGTCAAACTCAACACACTAATGCGAATGGTACTGTCAATAGGACAAATATTAATGATAATCCTTATGAAGAAGAGTTCCCACCCCTTAGGAGTTCCAAAAGGATTTTTAATAGAAATCAACCTAGGCAGGATAAAGATTTTTTAGGGCCCCGGGGGGAAGGAGGGACAAGGCAGAAATATAGAAACTCCTCTTACAGGAGGAAGAACAGTTACGACTAAACCAGTGTAATGTGAGTGGTAATGAACATGATGATGATATTATTTGTAAAGATAGCATTGTTTATTTATACAAAGGTTTTAAAATTAATAATTATGCTGATTTATCTATTTGTAAGGATTAATTTCATTTATTAATGAAGGGAATGAAATTTGTTCCCTCCATAAAGGAAGAAACGAACAAGGCATTAATCGATTTTAAGATTTTTGTAAGAAAATTAAATTTGAAATTTTTAAACAAAGATAAGGTAGCTAAACCTACTGACAGGAAATTTGAAATTAGAAAGAAAAGTTGTTACAACCCCCCCTCTGGTTCCCATTTTAAGTTCCTTTGAGAATGTTAGCTCCCAGGAAATTTTCAAATCCCTACAAACTCATAGATACAAGAAACACAACCTTTCCTTGGCAGAAAAAGGGCTACTTTATGAATTAAGAGATGACCTGAACACTAAGTTTATGAAGCCAGATAAGGGTGAGAGTATGGTTATCACATATACAGAAGATTATAATAATAAAATATCATGTATGTTAAATGACACATCTAAATATGAAGTGGCATCTAGGAATGAAATCCATCTTTGTTATAGGAAAATTAAACTTATATTGGAAGACTCCCTTTATCAAGGCGTCATTAATGAAGAGGTTTATAATTTCCTTCACGTGGAACAACCTGTTATACCCATTGCTTTCGGAATCCCAAAAACCAATAAGGATACAAATGATCCCCCTTATAGGCTTATTATTTCTGGCCATAACAGTATTACCTACCCTTTAGGTATTTTTATTGACCGGATGGTGAGAAAAGCTATGGCCCCCATTGAACATATTCTTATTGATTCATGGGATTTTTTAAGAAAAGTTAAAGAGGAATTTTTTAGTAACGAGGTTAGCTTTTCCACTGTTGATGTGGTTGACCTCTTTACCTTCATCCCACATGACATTGGTTTGGACTTTTTTAATGATGTATTAGTGAGCAAAACCAATTTAAGTGGTAACATGATTAATTTTATTTTAGAATTGATGGAGATTGTTCTGAAAAACAACTTCTTTACTTTTGGGGGGGAATTTTACAGACAAGTTAAAGGTGTAGCTATGGGCAACAGTTGTGCCCCTATTTTTGCAAACCTTGCAATGTATCAATGGGAAAATCAATATATTTTTAATTCACATTATAAGAACAATTGGTGTTTGTATCTTAGGTTTTTAGATGATTTATTTATTTTGTGGAAAGACAAAATGGCCTTTGATATATTCCTTGAATATATTAACGGAATATGTGAATACTTTAAATTCACTGGTACTGGTAACAACAGGCAGATCAACTTTTTGGATGTTAAGTTGATCAAGGACTCTGTTAGTATCAGCTTCCAATCTTGGGTATTTAGAAAACCTATCTTTTCTAATGATTACCTGGAATTTTCTAGTAACCACCCTCCCTATACTAAAAGGAATATAGTAAAGGGGCAGATGGTTAGGTTAGTCAGAATGTGTTCTAGACTTAGTTTTGTTGAAGAGGAAACATGGCTAGTTTTGGATATGTTCCTTGGTAGGGGTTACCCCTTGGACTTTTTAACTAGGATTAGAGATCAAGTTATGAGTGAATGGAATGTTAGATGCAAACCTTTATTAGGAGCTACTGAGGAAGTTACAGTTAAAGATCAAAATGAACCTAAGGACTTTTCCCAAGCTATGGTTTTAACCTACGGTGAAACCTCTAGTGAAGTCAAAAGGATTATTCAAAACAATTGGGCCATGTTGAAGGGGAAATAAGGATTTATGGGCAGCTGTTGGTTTAGAACCCTTGTTTACTTATAGGGTTAACAAGAATTTGAAAAATATTTTAGAAAACCAATACCTAAAAAAGAAACACAAAAAAAATGGAACTACCAAATGTGGGGCTTGTGACTATTGTAGTTACATTTTAGAAACCCCTAAGGTTAGATTGGGTCCATATGAAATTGAAGTTTTTTTGGCCCCAAGTTCATGTACAGCCACAGGTGTTGTCTATTTAGCTTTATGTAAGGCCTGTGAATGTTTTTATATAGGGAAGATGGAAAGGAGGTTAAACCATAGGATCTATGAACACTGTTACAGCATTACGAAAAAAGATGAAAAGAATGCCCTTTTTAAACATGTTAACTGCAACCCTTCCCATTGTTTTAGGTTTGCTATTTTAGAAGTAGTTAATATGGATTTTAGAGGAGGGAATTGGACGAATAAATTATTAATGGCAGAAACTAGGTGGCAACTTAAGTTGAATGCCACAGAATTTCCAGGTATCAATGATGCCATCAGTATTAAATCTGAACTCAGGTTCAGAGCTACAAAGCTGTAACATACTAGTTTTAGTTTTAATATTTATAGTTGTTTTTAATAATACCTTTGTTTTATATGTGGATATAACAATGTGTATTTTACAGTGCCACTTTAAATGTCAATTAATTGTTAATCAGAGTCATTACCAACAAGTATAAAATGAGATGAGACCATGGAATTTTGTTCTGAAGAAGTCATCTGACAAAAGCGCTTGAGTATTGTGGATTATCTTAATGATTAAACAAGGTACTTGATAAAATCAGACTTGAATTGCTAAGGATTATGTAGGATCCTGATATGTATTAGGATTGTTTTCCAAGCTTTAGGTCCCCAGTAAGAGAATGGCTTCATGCAGCATTTCATAGAGTAGTTTGAAGTGGGAAGAGTAAAGGAGCTGGCACTTGATGACTGATGATGCTGGCTGAAAGTCTTATTTGCAAGGAAGGAAAATAGTGTGGGAAAGTGGTTAGCATTATTAATTGTATATATCATAAGAAAGAAGAATAATCTGGCTATTATTATTATTTAAAGCTTTTATTTGTTGAGAGATGCATTGGTTCATGAAGATGGGTGATTTCTTCATAACTTTTCAGGGTTTGTTTAGCAGAGTTTGGAATCAGTATTAAATTATGGAAGAACCTTTAGTCAAGAGAAGGAGGCCATATCCAACTTTTTGTGGAAGTATACCTTCTGTGACAGTGCTTTTGTCTTGTTTTTTAACAGGGAAAGGATTTTATGACTATTGTTTACAGGGCTATTAAGTCATTTTCCCCTTCCTTACTGTCATTCAGATAGCCATCTTTGCGTCCCACATTCTGTATTGAGTCTACCAGCACTCCAATTTACTCCTCAGTCCAGCATGCAAATACTCCTCAGTCCAACATGTAAATTTCCCCTGGGACCCAGCAAGGAAACAAAGGGTATCCTAGGGTTCTGATGTCCATGTTCTAGCCAGGGGGTTATAAATGACTACCCATTTTTGGATACTGAACTCTGGTATACAGTAATGACATCTGGATTATTCTGCTGTATTCTAATAATAATTTGCTTCCATGGATATCTTCATGCCACTGCATGCTTTAATCACAGTAACACATGCTTCCTTACTCTAGCTGCTGCCTTCAGTGGTAATGTACCCTTATGTATTAGAATCTGATCACTAAAAATGCAAAAAGATAAATTATTTTTAATCTCTTATGACTGCATCATTAAGTGCAAGCACATTTATCAGGCCTCGATTACATCCATTTGATGTATATGTTTAGAGCATATGTTAATTGTAGTTAGCACTAGTCAGCACTATTGCACAGAATTATGGGATATATTTATTTGACCATTTATGAGTTAAATATCCTAAGGCATGTTACTGATTCTGACGGTGTGTAGAATGCACCTCATCTAAGTGATTAATGAAATGCTTATTTACATTTCATAGATGAGTAGAATGCAGTGATAGATAATACCTAATGAAGAATGTATATATGAAATGGAAAAAAGCTCTAAGCAAACTGCTATGTAGGGAAAGGAACATACCACGATAAGTGTTGTTAATGTATTGTATGCATGCACTGGTTGTGACTTTGGTGGTGTCTATTATCTATCATGTGATCTATATTAATTCAAACAGTGTTATTTAAGTATTGTATTTAATAAAGCACTGTCTAAAACTTTTAAATATATTCCTTTTAAATGTACTGTCCCCAGGCAAGATTTTATTAAGCTCTAAACTACTTGACATTGTTATGCAGTTAATTTGCTTTTGTAGTGAATTACTATATAATGGGTAATTTAAAATGTAATTGGATGTTTGTCATTGATGATATGTTTGATCTTGTACTTAGTTTGAAATTTCATCAACTGATATTAAATGTAGTCTGAATTAATATAAAATCAAGTTGTGGAACCATTATTAATTTTCTTGGTCATTAATTGCTGAATTAGTTAAGCAGCTTTCAAAAAAAATACAGCATCACATTTCAAAGAAGAAAAGTTAATAACAGTGATCAAGATGTTACAAACAATAAAGGTGCAATTACATGAAGCATTATCCTTCTTGTAAAATGATGATAATCAGAAGAGGCTGATTCCATATCAAGTCATACAGATTGTATTCAAGTTTCAAGACCTCTTTCTTTGTAATTTAGAATTTTTTGTACCAGACCACACCTGATGCAATTTCAGTATATCAGATATAAGGGCTTTTATTGAGTACAGGTAAACCAATGTGTATAGTTCAACTAATTTAAAAAAAAGATTACTTAGTTTGTAAAACCAAAGGTTTTTTTAATATTTGTAAAATAATGGCAGAATTTGAATCTCTGATTTCTAACTACTATAGTTCTGATACTACTGATTGAAAAAACAGTTGGAAAGATATAATATATATGTGTGTGTGTGTATATATATATATATATATATATATATATATATCTACACACACACACACACATCTATATATATGTATATATATATATATATATATATATATATATATATATATATATATATATATATATATATATATATATGAGTCCCCTTCAGTAGCTTGAACGTTTACAAGTTCGAACCACATATGAGTGAGACCATATGTTTGAACTTGTAAAGGTTCAATCGGACTGAATGGACATCTCTGTACAATGCGGAAAGGGAAGATTTCCCATTTCCGCAATGCAGTGCAATCTCAGAGTTGGTATATTTAATTAAGGGCGGTGAGACGCCCCCCCGCTATAGATATTTAGTTTTGTGTTTTGCTGTTTTATTTGTTTTTACTTCAGTATTCGAACTTTTATGAGTTCGAACATATGGTCTCGGCCATATGTGGTTCAAACTTGTAAAAGTTCGATCTACTGAAGTAGATCCATATATAGATATATATATATATATATATATATATATATATATATATATATATATATATATTATTAAAAAACATACATGAAACTGATTGATATGCAATAAACTGAGCATTTTCATAACACTGACAAAAAACACACCATAATAATTTGATCACAAATATAAATGATGTACATACATTTGTGATCCTCCAGTACAATAAATTGTAAACAGTATACCAAATAACAATTAAAGTTTATTGGTCAGAAATACATCTGTTTCCCACTATATTCCTCATATTAAAGTTGTGAGTGATCTTGAAAAGAAAAGATCACAGGAAGGTATTCTGTTTTTTAATTTTGTTTACATCTCTATAAATACATCCAAAAATGATGCCATGGTAGTTAATGAGCAATTCCATCTACAACCTGTAACAATGACAGAAACAACACCATAATAATATGACCACAAATGTAAACAGCATACATATATTTGTGATATACAGTATACCAAGCAACAATTACAGTTTACTGGTCATAATTAATTCTACTTCCCATTATACTCCTCATGGTAAAGTTGCATCTACACATACAACTGCAAAGCACCATGGGTAAGAAAACTGAATTACCTTTTTAGAGAAGCAGCTTCTTATCCACATTGTGGCTTCATTACTACATAACCACATGTTAGTGTCCAATCTGAAGTGTTCTACCTGCAAGAGCTAGTTGATAATTTGTCTTTCAAGAAAGCAAGAAACTCCTGCTGATGCATTTAACATGCAATTTCAGTAGCCTATATATTAACTTAGGTAGTGAGGCATTGTTAGTTCAGTGTTCCATGCTGCCATGGTAGGAATTTTCAGCTCCAAGAAACATTTCAGGGGGATTACCTTATCCACAAAATAAAATGTAAAAACATACTTTTTGCACCAAAATATAAAATTTTGGTATTGCATATGGTAAGGAGGGACTATACAACTTCAAAGATGTGTTAATTACACTTGGTACAGAACAAGACAAACACACTTTAATCTATTATCCTTAGCATATATTGCATATGGAGAACCACACACAAAAGATAAAAATAATGTTCAGCACAGAACAAAAACAAAAGAATCCACCATGCTGTACACATCAAATGACAGAATGTTTCCAAAACAAACAACTCTCCCCTTGATAAAATCTTTAAAGCAATATTTAACCATGGAGGATAATGCATAGAATTTATCTGACCACCCTATTGAATCTGCTTATCTCTGTGAACAGGAAAAGAAAAAAGAAAAGAAATACCTGTTCACTAGACAAGACCTCAGACCTTACAAGTAAAGATTCCCCTGTGAAAAATATTTAAGAAAGTAATTTTTAATGAGGGGCATTGCCCACCCACTCATTCATTGTGGGGTCTTGCCCCCAAACCTACAACTTCCACATAAATTTAAATACTAATTCTATGGTCAAGAAACTATGAAATAAGGGGAATAACACATATTTGAAATCTGACAATTTGACTCAAATATAGCATAATTAAATTAAATGTGCCTCCGATGATTTTAGCAAAAAAAAAAATGTACACAATGAAAAAGACATTTTACCAAACCTGTGATGTATGTGTGTGTGTGTGTGTGTGTGTGTGTGTGTGCATGTGTGCATGCATGCGCGTGTGTGTGTGTGTGTGTGTGTGTGTGTGTGTGTGTGTGTGTGTGTGTGTGTGTGTGTGTGTGTGTGGTTCCCTATCAGATTATGGAAATGTCAAAACTTCGAAAGTCATATGCTAGGGAAAATATAATCAAAAATTTTAAACTAGTAATGTTTTGAAAGGAGATCGCGGTACAGCGTGGAATGGGAAATTTACGCTTTTCCACAATGTAGTGCGATCTTGGAGTTATTATACTTAATCAGCAGGGGGTGTGGGGGCTTGCCCCTCACAAAAATGTTAAAAATGTGATTTTTTTTTTGTTTGTTATTTTTTTTAAATGTTCGAAGTTCCAAATTTTGGCCATATGAATTTCAAAGTTTCAGAACTCCAATAACTTGGAATAGATCTCTCTCTCTCTCTCTGTGTATATATATATATATATATATATATATATATATATATATATATATAAGTTTGTATAGTTGATCAAAAATCAGTTGAGGAAATATATTGGCCTTTTTACTGTTTGAGATCGCAGTACATTGGGGATCAGGGAGTCTGTCCTTTACCCACTGTAATGAAATCTTGAAGTTGGTATATGTAAAATTAGTAGGGGATGACAGGGTGCATTAGGCTTGCCCCCTGCCAAAATCAATGGTTTTCTTTTTTTTTTTTGTCTATAGTCCACTGATTGACAAGTCGTCTTCAATCAGTTGCCTTTCAATTTGTTGCATTTTCAATGTATTGACAAGAAAGTGGTCCTTGGCGGCTGTTATGTCGACCCATTTTAGTTGAAGGATCATCTGATAAACAGTCCCTTTATGAGATTGCTATAATAGCAGGAATGAGAAATACCCTCTTTTCCTGCTATTGTGTGATCTCAGAGGTGGCATATATATGTAACAGGGAGTATGAGGAAGTTTACAATGAGATGTCCTCCCTTGATGGGCCAAATTCTGTACAGGTCATGGAAGCTATGTGTGGACATTGCAGCACACTGAAAAAAGACTTCAGCGTACCTGCTGTGGACATGATTTCAGAAGATACTCTAAAGGCAGCCCAAGTTCTTAGCTATTCTATGTAGGATAATTATGGATTCTGCACACACCTGTGTGATTCCAAAACACATCGTGTGCACTCAGTGCAACTTAATGCAAAACACTTCCACACCAGCTTTGTTTCTGAAATCCTCAGTATATGCTTTATGGACCCCAAGGAATTAAAGATAATACTATGGAATTTGCTGAAATCCATAGCAAAAGAACAAAAAATACATAAAAATGCAACTTGCTCTTAATGAACTGTAACAGGTTGCAGTAATTCAAGCCATGGATGAGGATGTGGCTGTGCACCCTAGAAGGCAGCCAGCTAGACTCAGAGCAAAGCTGGCACTAAACCAGTCATCAGACCAGCAAATAGTTGACAGGTACCTTTTAGACAGACAACTGATGCAGACTGTCTACAACATGTGTGCCTCATACATGTCTGTGCAGACCCTGTGAGAAAACCCCATCACACTTGAAATGAAAGTGTGTCTCATCTTGGGTGTGCTTTCATCTGGGACATTCCACAAACACATGGGAGATGTTGTGGAAATGTCAAAGACAGCTGACAGCTGTATCCTTGCAAAATTCCTAGAAGCAATGTGCAGCAAGGTAAATGACTAAATACACATTCCATCTGCCCCCATGGAGCAGAGAATTGTAATGCACCACTTCTATAACATTGTAAACTTCCCACATGTATCCGGTGCAATAGATTGCACACACATACCTATGACGACACCAGTACATCCTAAAGAGACTGATACATAAACACAAAGGGATGGCTCTCCATCAGCGACCAGGTTCTATGCGTGCAGCAGATGGCAGCATAGCAAACATCATGATAACACACCCTGTGAGTGTCAATGATGCTGCCATGTGGAGAAAAAGCAAACTGAGGGCTGCATTCCAGCAAGGAGAAATACTTGAGGGACTACTACTAGGTAAGTATAGGAGCACAACTAAGATGTAAGCCACGGATACCTCTCAAAACAATATCTGTTCTGACCAAATGTGTTTTCTTTCCCAACAACAGATGACTGGTTATCCACTTGTGCTGTGGCTAATGACCTCATACAGAGAACCATCCAACCTAGAGGCCTACAATAAAGCACACACATCAATCAAAAACACCATACAGCATGTGTGTGGTGCACTGTGAGCTAGGTTCAGATGTCTGGACACATCCAGGGGTGCACTGCAATACTCACCTGAAAAGGCAGCACAGATGATAGCAATGTGTGCCATGCTGCACAACATGCTAACTGGAGCACTTGGCAGTCTTCCAGCTACAGGTGTGGATGAACTACCCCAAGAACCCCAGATTTCTGAATAGAACATCCCACAAGTATCAGCAGAGCAGAGTAGAAAGAGGATGCAGGGGACAGAAGAGACAAGTGTAGGCAACATAGGGTGTGACCACAAGTCCAGGGCCAGGCAACATGGCAGCCTCTGACCAACAACTTTGAGTCATGCAAGCCACACGTACATGAGTACATAGATTAAATATTGCAGTTCAGGTGTTGCCCCACCACAGCAGCATGGATTGCACCTAATGGCAATTACCACTAGATGTACACTCTGAGCATCAGACATAACACCATCATCATAATATATCACAATATGAACATATGCAAATGTGTCACAACAGGGGTCATCAACTCAGGGCATAACTGACACAGGTATCCATACACACACAGGCACACACACACACACACACACACACACACACACACACACACACACACACACACACACACACACACACTCAGACTGTTGTATCACTGTATGGAAAACAATAAGGGACACATATCAGTACTACACATAGCTATCTCTACAATATAATAGCATAAAAAAAGGAAACCATACAGAACATAATGAAGAACATTTAATAGCAACAGAAAATATATCACAGTAAAGTGGTGATTCAATAATGTGAGCCAACTATGTCTATGACACTGTTAGAAACATACTAACCCAGTCTAGGGTGACAACACTAACATCTCACACCATGGTCTGCTCTGCCCTGACCATAATCAGCAACATGTTGCCCTGGTCACTCAACAGAGGAGATTGATGGGCTGAAAACATTATGTTGAGGTGAAGGACATGACTGCAAGTTGAAGGCCTTGTTGTGATTCGCGGGGCCAGATCCAATGGGCTAGCAGTTGAACTCTGTGCAGGTTGGACCATAGACACTGATGCTCAATGGTCAATGGTGGTTCTGTGGACAGGTGATGTGCCTCTCCCATGCTACAATTTGCTGAACACAGTCAGGGAAATGACAATATTGCTGCTACTATTATTTATTTATTTATTTATTTATTTATTTGACATTTCTTGACTGGGATAGTCAGACTGGGTCAAATAACCCATTTTCAATGGACACCTGGGGAGAAAAGCTCCACATTTATGCATTTGAATACATATGTAAAGTTGCACTATGACTTGTTTAAGTACATGCAAAGATAAATTACAGTTTTGGAATACATATGTTTGTTAGGACTCTAGCATAAAGATTAATTTGCATAAACTATACATAAACAACTTATACCATGTAGACATGTTCTATGTAGCAGGTTAAGTAATATAGCAAAAAGGTGTTTTTTTTACTTCTTCTAAGGCATTAATATATGATGTTAAAGATCTAGCTCTTTACATTTTGAAAACAGTTTGTTAAGTCTTTGCCTAGTACAGTCTTGTGGAGACCTTACTAAATGTTGGTTGACTATGAGGGAGAAAGGTGCACATTCTTAGTTTTTGCTTAGCTTCTATTTTTATTTAACTTCTGTAGCATTTCTATGAGTTAATACTAGATTATTTGTAGAGAAAAAAGTTAGTTGTGATTATATAGAATATAGGTTCCACAGAGAAGGAAGAAACCTCCATTAATAGCGTCTATTACTCTCAGTGTCCCATTATAATAATGGAAACAGTTTCAGGACTTGTAAAGTCAATGAAGGTTAAGGGATAGAGAAGGGAGAGAGAGAATTAACTCAGGGTTATGCATGTGCATAGCCATTAGTTGTTTAGGTATTCCTTTAATGAAGCTTTAAATTGTGGCAGGCTAGGAGTTAACCTGGTGTTTGATGAGAGTGAGTTCCATAATTTGGAAAGTGAGTATGCATAAAGAGATTTCCCTGTTTTTTGGAGGGTTTGTATGTTTCAAGTAGGTTTTTACCTTCTGATCTCAGTGGTCTACTTGGTTTGTAGTGTTTGATAAGGTTTTCTAGGGCAGGTCAGGCAGTTGGTTAGGTTATGTATAGTTGTTAATTGGATATATGTTAGTTGGTTTGGAAGTTCAAGCCAGTCTAATTCACAGTTAATGACCCTTAGACTGTATTGTTGCTAGATTTTTACTACTATTACTGTGGAATGTAAAATTTCAATTCTAATTCCCTGTTAATGACTCAGACTGTACAGTTGCTAGATTTTATTATTGTTATTATAGAATGTAGAAATTTTTACTGTAGAATGCTGCATAAAGCTGTTCGACTTCTTTGCTTTGTAAGTGCACAGTATATGCTAATATGTTTGCCATTGTTACTGGAGCCTTTTTCCCCCGGGCCTCCACTGAAAATGGGCTCTTGTTAACCCCAGTGGATTTCCCTGGTCATCAAACTGAAATAAATAAACAAATAAATAATAGTTCTTGTAGTGGTTTGCAGTGGTTTGGTTGGTATTTAGCATTTGTTGCAAACTTTGCAATTTTATTATAGCATTGCTGCATTTTGGATGTGGTGGAGTTTTGTATTCAGCTGTCCATGCATTGCAGCCATTAACTTGCAGCTAGTGCTGCAAGACATAGCTTTTAAAATGTGTTTTACTAGGGCAAAGGGCAAACAACATAAGTTTTCCATAATCCATCACCAACAGTGTGGTATGGCATGAAATTGTGTATTGCCTTATCATGTATGTGAAACAGAAGGACATGTCATTCTCTATGTATTTTGGATAACAGTTGTCATGATGTCCCACTGGCATAATGTGGTATTGTGTGCCATGGGTTGGCAATACTGATGCCATGTGGGATCGTATACAGGTATATCCTGTTTATGTGCAGTTCACCTTTTCTGATTGCATCAAATAGCAATGCAGCATTAATCTATTCATGGTGTTACATATTATTTATTTTTTGACAGTACATTATGCTGTGTTTGCTGTATCTTAAAATTCCACATCCATTACTTATTCACATAATTTCACACCTTCTACAAATAGTTGTACACATTATCTGATTGTACATGTGTGTGCACAAAGGCAGATCCATACTGACACACAATTGTACTTCTTTCATGCCAGCACTCCCTGACTTGCCACTGATGTGCTGTAATGATGCTCACAGGAGTGTCCTCTTCTCAGTGATGAGCAGAATGGGTGACACACACCTGCATTTGTTTGTTCGACATTTGCATGACAGTATATGTGTATGCACTTGAAATTCTTGGCTTGCTTTCCTATGCATATTGATGTTACATGATTGCAAATTACTGTGTATGTATGTTTTATACATGGCCCAGTTCTTTGGACATCAGCATTTATGTACTTTGTTGATATACACGTACACAACCTGCTATATTTATTAAGCTGTAGTGTCGTATTTTTGTAAACATTCTTACATGTCATTGGTGTGTGTACATATATTGACCTTGATATCATGTAAACTCCATTTATGCCACATTATGCATGCTTATCTACATCTGTGTGTTGCCTTTGACATGGCATATGTGAGTAACATATACACATTCTAATACAAGTTTGTTTGAGTTGTGCACACCTACTTGTCTATATTTGTTGCTTTTCTGCAGTACTTCTGTTTGGCACTATGTTTGGTCATAGGTTTGGTTCAGTTCTCTGCTGGAGTTATCTAGCATCGTTAGACCTGAATTTGCTCGTCTGTGATATTGCTTGGCTTATACCTGAACTGCTGACAGACTACCTGGATAAGTTTTTATTTATCCAGTCTGTTATGTGATCCTAATTTATTACCATCCAACACACATTTAGCATTAACAATACACATCCAGTACAATTGCTGTACAGTTTGCAACATGTTATAATGTGATACTGCATAGGCAGATATGTTTTTCTGCATTTCACTTTGGCTGGGATGCATCCCCACTCTAGTTGACAACTTTCCATTGCCCATGTGGTGCAGCATGCTGTTTGTGTAACTTACTTGTCATTACTGTTTTTTTCCAACCTTTAACTGTCATGTAATATTTATTCTATGGGTAGACCTGCTGTGAGGTCCTTCTTCTCCTCCTCTTTCCCTATGTCTACATTTTTTCTATTACTTAAAAAATTGTGCCTATTACCACCAAAAAAAAAAAAACTGACCGTGACCCTTCGACTTTCTCCAGATTGTCCTATTCCTACATCCTTCTCTTCTGTCCCTCTTCATTTCTCACACCCAACATCTTCTTTTCTATCTCCCACTTTCCTTAGCTGTGTGCATTACTTGCATTCCCCACACAAGTCTCTAACTGAACTGGTGAATCTGGGCATTTTGAGGCAATGTTACAATTGCCTCATGTACACAGACAAACCTCTCCTCCTTCCACCAAACACTAATACATGCGAGAGATGCAATTATACAGCCAAATTGGAGGCTAAGCTCTCTCAACCCAAGAATGGACCAGGCAGTCAAGAGGAGAAGGGAATTACTTGCATCACACCACCAGTCTCACACTGACCTATGAAAGCAGCACCAGCAAAAAACACACATAATACACAAAAACATACTTGGAGGCTCTAAATAAAAATCAGCAGAAGCAACAGAGACCTCCAAAGCAGACATACAAGCAACCACCACCACCCCAACTCAAACCATGAAACACATGCTTTACAAAACCAGTATGCCACACAATCACAGCCCTTAAGGCAAAATAAAATACCCAACACACTAGTAATAGGTGACTTTATAGTCAGGCACACTGACGTCCCACTCACTAGGCTGAACAAGGAGAAGGTTACTGTTAGCTGCCTATTGGGTGCCAGGATCCGCCACATAACACAAGCACTCAGGTCACTCCAGAACAAGTACAAATATGACTCTGTCATTGTCCATGTTGGTGTGAATGACCTGAGCCATAACTCCCTGGACTACATGAAAAGAGACATGGAGGAGCTCTCTGATCACGTAGCCCAGGCCAGTATGACCCTAACCCTGAGTAGCATCCTGCCCTTACCAGGAATTATACCATGGTATAGAGAAAAAAATTATCAATTTCAACAATTGGCTAAGCTTCTGGTGTCATTCAAAGGGGATCCAGTGTCTGTCAGCCTGGGATGACATGCTCGACAAGCCACGCTGCTTCGCTAGAGACGGCTTGCACCTGTCACCCTTAGGCTTTCAAATACTGGCCAAGGCTCTTGCCACCCCCATAGTGCCTTTTTTAGGCAAGGCTCAAAAGACACACCCACCACCGTAAATAGCACAAGTAACAAAAAACTGAGGGTAATGCTACTCAATGCCAGAAGTCTAAACCTCAAAATGCATGCACACGAGGCAGTCCTCAGTATGGAGAAAATCAATATATGTGCAGTAACAGAAACCTGGTTTAAGGCTCCAGAGAGCACCCCAGCACTACCAGGCTACAACTCATACCATACATTTCGGCCACAAAACCCGGACCGAAATACAAAACGGGGGAGAGTATCCATATTCATCAAGGATACCCACACCTCCAGGTTAGTTGCACAGCACGATGCTTCAGAGATCATCCACATGCAACTAACAATGGGCAAAACTGCTATTCAAATTATAGCTTGCTACAGATCACCCACCATGTCCCAGGACCCCCCACTCCACATTCCTGGAAACACTGGGAAACATAAAGGTCCTACCAACCACCCTGATATTGGATGATTTCAATTACCCAAACATTGACTGGGAGAACGACTCAAGTACAAACTCCCTTGCCCAACATTTCCTAGAATTTATAAACTCAAATGCCCTGGGTCAACACCCCCACCAGAAGTGACAACATATTGGACCTGGTCATCACCGACATGGGCGGCATGGTCATCATCAACATGGGCGACCGGTGTTCCACACCGGAGGTCAACCTCCCCGCTGGTTAGATTTGACCATAAACTAATCACTCTGGATATCCACATTCCGCCACCACTCCCGGTCAAAGAAACCACCATGAAAAACTTTTCAAAAGCAAACTTCATGTTACTTAAGACCAAGGTTGGAAGTTTCAAAGCCCCCATGCTAAAGGATAACGCTGTCCAAGCTGCAAAATCCTTTACTAATGCACTCTACTGGTACCTACAAGAATGCATAGATCATGCTATCTCAAACAAAACTAAGACTCACTCCTCCAAGAAAAGGAAACCAGTCTGGTGGACCCCTGCCATAAACAGGCTATACAATTGAAGGAGGAAACTAGTACAGAAAAGAGTAAAATTCCAAGAAGGGAAGACATCCCTGATCAGTATCAGCAAGAAACTATGTTCCCTCATAAAATTATCCAAGGCTAGCTTCGAAAGAAAAATTGCCATGGACTCCAAAGATAACCACAAGGCATTCTTTAGCTATGTCAAGAATCTAAGTGGCAATTCTCAGATCTGCTCTTAGTGCAGAATGGCACAAAATACACTGAACCAACCGATATAGCCAACATCCTGGCAGACAGGTTCAGTGCAAACTTCACCCCCCTCTCACCCTCAAAAGGGCCCATAACTATACCAGAAGAATGTAGTGCCCCTGAAATCACAGACACTCAGGTTAAAACAGCCCTCTCCAAAGCCAAAAACACAGCATCAATGGGAACCGGATGGTGTCCCAGGCTGCATCCTACATGAGCTCAAAGATGAACCAACCCCTCACCTAAACACACTGTTTAAACTTAGCCTCTCCACAGGCTATGTGCCCACAGAGTGGCAAACAGCAATGGTTATTCCACTCCACAAAGGTGGAGCCACAACGGACTCCAGGAACTATCACCCTATAAGTCTGACTAGCTTGATCTGCAAAGCAATGGAGTGCATCATCATGGATCTCATTAACAGAGACATTGGAAACCTCCAAACACTGCACCTTACCCAGTTCGGCTTTGCTAAGGGCAGATCATGCCTCCTAAACCTGGTGGACTTCTTTGAGACAGTTGCCAAGGCTATAGATGAGGGAAAGGTGGTTCACACAGCCTACCTAGACCTTGCGAAGGCCTTCAACACCATTCCCCACTCAGGTATTATAGACAAGCTCACCAGCCTGAACATAAACCCCTATGTCACGAGATGGGTTGCCAACTGGCTCACAGACAGAACCCACATGGTAAGAGTTGTGGGAGCTAGGTCTGACTCTAAACTGGTTACAACTGGCATTCCCCAGGGCTCAGTCCTAAGACCCCTCCTGTTCAGCATATACTTTTCAGAGGTACAGGCAAGCACAGGAGGACTATGGCTGACCAAGTTCGCAGACAACTGCAAACTAGGGCTATAACTGACTCCCCGGCTGACACAGACATCCTCCAAAAGGGTCTCACTGAGACAGATACCTGGTGTCAAAACCATGGCCTCAAGCTAAATGCTGAAAATTGCATAGTCATCCCCTTTGGAAAAAACAAAGTACCCACAAACTACCACATAGGTGGTAGCCCCCTAAATATGGAAGATGTAATAAGGAATCTGGGGACCCAAGTAGATAGTAACTTCTCCTTTGATAATCACATTGCCAAAGTGGTTAGAAAATCCTTCTATGTGGCCCACCTAATCACAAAAGGGTTTGCATCCAGATCAAAAGAGGTCATTAGGCCCCTCTATGCATCACTCATCAAACCCATCATATTGTACAATGCCCCATTTGGGATGTACCTTACAAGACACCTGCAACACCTGGAAAGACCACAGAAGTACCTCACTAAGAGGATAACTGGCCTCAAGCAGATGCCCTATGCAGCTCGACTGAAGAAACTCCAGCTGTATTTGGTTGCATACCGCCTACTCAGAGGTGATCTCTGCCTGACATACAAGGCCATGTCCAACCCAGAATTGATGGACATGCTCCACCTAAAGAAAATCATATCCCCTCGAGCCACACGCACCAGGGATCTAAACCTCACCACAACAATAAATAGAATGTGCTGAAGGGATAGATTCCTGTCCCAGAGACTTCCCATGCTCTGGAACAAGATTCCAATCTACATTAGGCAGAGCTCCTCACTAACCCTCTTCAAGAGAAACCTTGACGAGTGGATGGGAAACAGAATGTTTACCCCAGGGATCACTTCAATGGCTCTGCTGGACAGAGGCACAGGGAACTAATCTAAGGGGGTGGCGAAAGTCAACACATTCTGGCTAGGCTTATAAATGCCTTCGGGCAGATAGCCTAGTATCTACCTATGAACCTATGAACCTATGCTCCAAGTTTTTATGCTTTGGAACATGTATGCTTATTCTTGGCATTTTGAGTTTCAAATCTTCTTTTTGTTGATTTTTTAATTTATTTTATTTTTTTGCCAATCAGTGCTGCACTGCTTTGAAGCATTGATTATCTGATATATACCTATATGTATATATAACAATATATACAGTGTGTGTATATGTGTGTGTGTGTGTGTGTGTGTGTGTGTGTGTGTGTGTGCGTGCGTACACACACACACACACACACACGTGTATATATATATATATATATATATATATATATACCCACACACACACACACACAGTATATACACAGTATGTGTAGATATATATATATATATATATATATATATATATATATATATATATATATAGAGAGAGAGAGAGAGAGAGATGTGTAGGTATATATGTATACATTTTTCAAGAATATCTTTTCAGTCGCACTCAGTTCTTTCCCTAGTTGATGGAAACAATTTTTTGAAATCATTTCTTTTCAGTTCACTTTAATACAAAAAGATCATAAGTCACTGCTTTACCTGATTTTGTATCTTTTGTCCACCTATAGAAAAAAACAAAACACCATTCTTATTTGTACACAGAGAACAAGCTTACAATCCACGTCTTAAGATAAAAAAAATCAATGAGATGTGTATCTGATGTCAAGCTGAGAAGCTTCAAATGGCTTCCTATTATACATTACGGAATGATGCAATCAAAAAATTGAAAATTTCATCATAAAGTGCACAATTTTAAGTTAAATACTTGTGCTAATACATGCCAATAATGACCCAATAAACAAGCGAGAGATATGAGAGTCTATTTCTTCATGTGTCTATCTGGGCAATTGGAAAAACCACCTGGACGCCATTCTTTCAATTTTATACTAAACAACTTTGCATTTTACTATAGAGTAGAGCACTCCACTTCTTCAGTGGAGATCATGGACCGAATTCCAAAAGAAAATTGTGGACAGCACATCAAGCCAAACAAAGACATCATCAGCAGACATGATTCTGGAATTTACACTAAGTGAAGACTAAGTAGTTGTCTATTCAGTATAGGATAATTATGCCCATGGGTTCCAAAACATGGTGTGTGCACCCAATGCAATTTAAAATAGACAAAGTACTTTGCCAATCACTGTATGAACACATTTGGCAGAAGCCATAAGTGCTTTATTTTCATGCCGGGATATTACACAGGTTCATACAGAATTTTGAACAATCCACAACATTACTTGAAAACATAACCCAACTGGCATTTAATGCACTAGAGCAGGTTGGGATATTGCTAGCCATAATAGAGGAAAATATGGGAATGCATACAAGAAGGTAGACAGCTAGGAGTCAAGCCAGACTATAATTAACCCAGTTCTCTGATCAGGAAATAATACATAGATATAGGATAGACAGAGAGCTTGTGCAAGTTGTGTGTAGGACATATGCACTCCACATGCATGCTTACAGTCTGCAGGGTAACCCAATACTGTCAGAAATAAAAGTGTGTCTGAGACTAGGTATTCTTGCAGCTGGTACATTTCAGCAGCATATTGGAGATACCACAGGAGTGTCCCAGACAGATGCCAGTTGCATTCTGTCACATTTCCTAGCAGCAATGTTCACCAAGATGGTTGATTATATCCAACTTACTGCAACAGTGATGGATCGAAGAACTGCCATGCAATAGTTCTATGCCATAGCCAACTTCTCCATGTTCTTGGTTCAATAGACTTTACCCATGTTCCAAGTAAACATTGCCCTCTACCTGTACATCAATAGAAGGGGGTGGCCATTGCTCAATTGTCAGGTGGTGTGTTTAGCAGATGTCATCATTACCAATATAATGCCAACACACCCTGGTAGTGTACATGATGCTGCAATATGGAGGGAAAATGGTCTGAGGGCTGCTTTCAACATGGTTAAATACCTGAGAGACTTCTACTTAGTAAGTACAGGACACTATGATGTAATCAGAATCCACACCTGCAACATTAAGCATGAGGGCAACATATGTGTCATCTTCTTCCCACAAACAGTTAACTGCAGCTATCCACTGAAGCCTTGGTTAATGATGATATACAGAGCCCCATCAAGACCTGATGAGAATACATACAACAGAGCACACATCACAACATGAAACACCATCAAGCATGTGCTTGGCATGCTGAAATCATGATTCAGTTCTCTGAACACATCTGGGGTTGCACTAAAATACACACCAAAACAGGCTTCATAGATGATTATTAAGTGTGTCATGCTACTCAACATGATAACAGCAAAACATGGTGGCTTGCCAGCTACAGGTGTGGGAGACCTACCCTAAGAACCCCAGATGACTGAAGATATCACAGCTGCCACAGGATAATCAAGAGGACAGGTATGAAAAGAAATAGGAGTGAGTAACTAAGGATGCAGCCATATGTCCTACTTCAGGCAACACAGCAGCATCTGACACACACCTTTGAATTATGATAAGCCATATGTACAAGTGTATAAAGACTAAACAGTGATGTTCATGTGTTGCCCACTACAGCAGCACAGATCACAACTAATTGAAGGAAACCATTTGCAGTCCACACTGATTGTCATACATAACATAAGTATAAGGTATACCAAAACAAACATATACAAAAAACTCAGAGGAAACATCAACTCAGGTAGACTGACCACAGATGCAAATGTGTGGGACACAGGAAGTGTGCACATCAGAAGGTGTTACTGGATTGATAGGATAAAATCATATAGATAAATAGTATAGAACGTTACCATCAAATAGCTATCACGAGAAATCTTGGTTCATGGGGCAGGGCCAAGATGGCTCAGTGAAGACAACATCTTTTTAGAGCTATGCAGAATTAGACTTAATTACAGGAAAATAATTAATTAAAAAATCTTACCATAGGCTACTAGATATCAGTCTTGTCTACTTATTTTCCAAATTTTGTGAAATTTTACTAACATTGTCTTGTCACTTTTACTTGGAGACTGAACTGTTGAATAATGATGAACAATTCTAAGGAATCTTATGCTGACACTTCTCTGAGAAAGGATTTACAGCTGGTGACGTCTACATAGGTTCATAGGTTGATACTAGGCTATCTGCCCTAGAGCATTTATAAGCCTAGCCAGAGTGTGTTTGGCTTTTGCCACCCTTTTAGATTAGTTGACTGTGCCTCTGTATAGTAGGTCACAGAAGATAGCCCTTTTAAGGTTAGTTTACTGTGCCTCTGTCTAGTAGGGCCACAGAAGAGATCCCAGGGGTAAACCTACGATCTCCCATCCACTCGTCAAGATTTCTCTTGAAGAGGGTCATTGAGGGGCTCTGCCTAACATGGATTGGGATTTTGTTCCAGAGTGAGGGAAGCCTCTGGGATATGAATCTGTCCCTCCAGCATGTCCTATTTATTTCTGTGCTGAGGTTTAAGTCCCTGGAGTGTGTAGCTCTAAGGGATTTGGATTTCCTGAGGTGGAGCATGTCCATTAATTCTGGTTTGGACATGGATTTATACGTCAGGGACAGATCGCCTCTGAGTAGGTGGTAAGCAGCTGAGTAGAGCTGGAGTTTCTTTAGCCTAACTGCGTAGGGCATCTGTTTGAGTCCCTTGATCCTCTTGGTGAGGTACTTTTGGGGTCTTTCCAGTTGCTGCAGGTGTCGGGTAAGGTACATCCCAAATGGGGCATTGTATTCAATTATGGGCCTGATGAGTGATGAGTAGAGGGGCATAATGACCTCTCTTGATCTAGATGTGAACCCTTTCCTGATATGGTGGGCTATATAGAAGGTCTTTCTAACCACTTTGGCAACGTGATTGTCAAAGGAGAGATTGCTATCTACTTGGGTCCCCAAATCTCTAATTACTTCTTCCGTACTTAATGGATTACCACCTATGTGGTAATTTGTGGGCACTTTGTTTTTCTCAAAGGGGATGACTATGCACTTTTTGGCATTTAGCTTTAGGCTATGGCTCTGGCAGCAGTTATCCTTCTCTGTGAGACCCTTTTGGAGGATGCTTGTGTCAGTCGGCGAGTCGATTATGGCACCCAGTTTGCAGTCATCTGCAAACTTGGTCAGCCATAGTCCTCCCGTGTTAGCCTATTCCTCAGAGAAATATATACCGAACAAGAGAGGTCCCAGGACTGAGCCTTGTGGGACGCCACTTGTAACTGGTTTAGAGTCTGACATGGCACCTGCAATTCTGACCATGTGGGTTCTATCCCTGAGCCAGTTTGCAACCCTTCTTGTGACATAGGGGTTGATATTTAAGCTGGTGAGCTTATTTATGATGCCCGAGTGGGGTATTGTGTCAAAGGCTTTTGTGAGGTCCAGGTAGGCTGTGTGGACTACCTTCCCTTCATCTATGGCCTTGGTGACTGTTTCAAAGAAGTTGACCAGGTTCAAGAGGCAAGATCTGCCCTTAACAAAGCCGAATTGGGTAGGATCCAGTGTTTGGAGGTTCCCAATGTCTTTGTTTATGAGTTCCATGATGATACACTCCATAGTTTTGCAGACCAGGCTAGTCAGGCTTTTAGGGCAATAGTTTCCAGGGTCCCTTGTGGCACCACCTTTGTGGAGTGGGACCACTGTTGCTGTACACCATTCCTTGGTACATATCCTGTAGTAAGGCTGAGATTGAACAGTGACTTTATGTGAGGGTTCAGTTCTTCTTGGAGCTCATGTAAGATGCAGCCCAGGACACCGTCCGATCCCATTGATGCTGTGTTTTGTGCTTTGGAGAGGGCAGCTCTCACCTGTGCATCTGTGATGTCAGGGAGGCTACACTCTGTTGGGATAGACATTTGCTCTTTTGGGGGGGAAGGGGGGGAGAAGTTTGCACTGAACCTGTCTGCCAGGATGTTGGCAATGTCTGTGGGTTCAGTGTATTTTTTGTCATTTTGCACTAACTCAGAGCATATCTGGGAGTTGCCACCCAGGTTCCTGACATAACTAAAGAAGGCCTTGTGATTATCTTTAGCGTCTTGTGCAATTTTTCTTTTGAAGCTGGCCTTAGATAATTTTATGAGGGATCGTAGTTTCTTGCTAGTACTGATCAGAGATGCCTTCCCTTTTTGGGATTTTGCTCTATCATGTAGTAGCTTCCTCCTTCTGTTGTATAGCTTATTTATGGCTGGGGTCCACCAGACAGGTCTCCTGTCTTTGGAGGAGTGAGTCTTGGTTTTATTTGGGATAGCATGATCCATGCATTCCTGTAGGTATCCATAGAATGCGTTTGTAAAGGATTTTGCGGTTTGGGCCGTATTTTCCACTGACCCGGGGGTTTTGAAGGATTCCACCTCGGTTTTGAGAAGTGTGAAGTTTGCTTTTGAGAAGTTCTTCACTATGGTTTCCTTGGCTTGGGGTGGGGATGGGATATGGATGTCTAGTGAGATTAATTTATTGTCAGATCTTACCAATGAGGAGTATACCTCTGGTATGAAACATAGAGTCCTCATGTTGGTGATGATCAGGTCCAATATGTTTTCCCCTCTTGTGGGAGTGGTGACCAGTTGTTCCATAGCATTTGAGTTTATAAATTCTTGGAACCATTGGGCAAGGGTGTTGGGGCTTGAGTAGTGCTCCCAGTCTATGTTTGGGTAGTTGAAGTCACCCAATATGATGGTGTTTGGAGAGATCTTCATATCCTCCAGTGTTGTCAGGAAAGCTGAGTGGGGTTCCTGAGTTTGGGAGGGTGGTCTGTAGCAGGCTACAAACTGAAAGGCAGTTTTGCCTACTGTTATTTGTACATGGATGGTCTCCGATGCTTCATGCAGTGCCACTAACCTGGAGGTGTGGGTATCTTTGATGAATATGGATACTCCCCCTCCTTTTGTGGTTCGGTCCGAGTTTTGGGGCCGAAAAGCATGGTATGAGGTATAACCTGGTAGTGCTGGGGTGCTCTCGGGAGCCTTGAACCAGGTTTCTGTTACTGCACAGATATCGATATTCTCCATACAGAGGAGAGCCTTGAGTGCATGCATCTTGAGGTTTAGACTTCTGGCGTTGAGCAGCATTACCCTTAGTTTCTTTTTCCTTGTGTTGTCTATGGAGGTGGGTTTGTCTTTTGAGCCTTGCCTAAAAAAGGCACTATGGGGGTGGCAAGAGCCTTAGCCAATATTCGAAAGCCCAGGGGTGACAGGTGCAAGCCATCCCTAGTGAAGCAACATGGCTTGTCGAGCATGTCATCCCAGGCTGACAGACAGTGGATCTCCTTTGAATGACACCAATACTTTAGCCAATTGTTAAAATTTATCATTTTGTCTTTATACTGTGGCATCATTCTTGGTGAGGGTAAGATGCTACTCAAGGTCAGGGTCATACCGGCCTGGACTACATGATCAGAGAGCTCCTCTATGTCTCTTTTCATGTAGTCCAGGGAGGTACGTCTCAGGTCATTCACACCAGCATGGACAATGACGGAGTCATATTTGTACTTGCTTTGGAGTGACCTGAGTGCTTGTGTTATCTGGCAGATCCTGGCACCTAACAAGCAGCTTACAGTGACCTTCTCCTTGTTCAGCCTGGTGAGTGGGACGTCAGTGTGTCTGACAATAGAGTCACCTATTACAAGTGTATTAGGTGTGTTGTTTAACCTTAAGGGCTGTGACTGTGAGACACACTGACTTTGTGAAATATGTGATACGTGGGTATTGTTGTGGGGTAGCAGTTGCTTGGATGTCTGCTTTGGAGGTTTCTGCTGCTTGGGCAGATTTTTATTTAGAGCCTCCAAGTATGTTTTTGTGTGGTTATGTGTTTAATTTGCTGTTGCGATAGGTCTATGTGAGACTGGATTTTTGGTGTGTGTGGCCACCTTCCCCTCCTGATTGACTGCGCCAGTACTGGGTTGAGAGAGCTCAGCCTCCAGTTTGGCTATATAGTTGCATCTCTCACATATATTTGAGCTTATTGGGAGGAGGAGAGGGTGGTCTGTGTACATAAGGCAGTTGTAGCATTGCCTCAAGATTCCCAGATTCACCAGCTGGACTGGAGAGTAAACCCGAAACTGGCTTTTGGACATGCCAGAATAGTATAAGGAACTACTTTTTGACTGATCAAAAAGGACCAATAAGGAGCCAAGTACTTAAAGGGAGTATAAGAGGGTGTAGTGCTTTATTTATTAGTGTTTACTTATAAGATTACTTATACGAGCAACTGCAGGGCTTTAGAATGAAAATAGTGTGCTTACTTTGAGGTTTAGAACAGTTCTAAGGGAAAAAGTGAAGAGCAGACTTTGTGGAGCTGGGAATAGTTTAAACCCATTTAAGCGGCACTGCCTGATGCTGCTCTATGTGCAAAATCGTGCGAAACCACGCAAATGCGGGTTTTAAAGCAGGGAAACTGAGAGAGATAGGAATTGACCCAAAACGGCCAATAAGCTACTAGTTTCAGGGCTGAGACCATTCCTCCAGGGACAGATAGGCTGCTCAAAGCTCGCCACTCTCACTGGTGAACAGAGAAGCTTCCTCCTATCCAAGTAAGGATATGGGCAACACAGGAAACTATACCATAGTCCGGAATTCAGCAAAACCTGAAATCTGGACTAATCTATTTCAGCAAAGGCGGAAAAAGAGAATTTTTTTTTTTTTGTTTTTTTTGTTTTTTTCAGGAAACAGCAGAAAAAAACACAGAAAACACAGTAAATGCTATAAACAGGCTAGCACACTTTAATGTGTAGCCTACAACAGTTATACAATACAAAAATGACTTAAATTGATATAAAACAAGTGCAAAAACTGTAAAAGGAAGAAGGCAAATGTAATTTAAACTTTTTAAAGCACAGATCAGTTATAAATCCGCTTTTTAAGCAGGAAAAGGCAGTCGGAGCAAAAATACAGAGAAAAAATACTTAAATCTGGAAAAGTCTCTCTTGGGTCTCTCTGTTGCCTGTATCACTCTGCATGACACCACGAGGAGCTGTGCAGAGTTGTATACTGGCGCAAAATCATGCAAATGCGGGTTTTAAAGCAGGGAAACTGAAAGAGATAGGAATTGACCCAAAATGGCCAATAAGCTACTAGTTTCAGGGCTGAGACCACTCCTCCAGGGACAGATAGGCTGTTCAAAGCTCCCCACTCTTACTGGTGAACAGAGAAGCTTCCCTCTATCCAAGTAAAGATATGGGCAACACAGGAAACTATACCACAGTCCGGAATTCAGCAAAACCTGAAATCTGGACTAATCTAGTTCAGCAAAGATAGGAAAAGAGAATTTTTTTTTTTGTTTTTTTTTCAGGAAACAGCAGAAAAACACACAGAAAACACTGTAAATGCTATAAACAGGCTAGCGCACTTTAGTGTGTAGCCTACAACAGCTATACAATACGAAAATGACTTAAATTGATATAAAACAAGTGCAAAAACTGTAAAAAGCAGAAGGCAAATGCAATTTAAACTTTTTAAAGCACAGATCAGTTATAAATCCGCTTTTTAAGCAGGAAAAGGCAGTCAGAGCAAAAATACAGAGAAAAAAATGCTTAAATCTGGAAAAGTCTCTCTTGGGTCTCTCTGTTGCCTGTATCACTCTGCAGGATACCACGAGGAGCTGTGCAGAGTTGTATACAATAACAAACTTTTTAAATCACAGATTCGCTAAAAAAAACTGGCGTTTTAGGCGGAATTAGTTAAGACAGCAAGAAAAGCAGAAAAGTGATACTTAATCGCTCCAAAGTCACTCTTTTGTCTCTCTGCTGCTGTAGACTCTGCCGAACACCTGGAAGGCACTTGCTGAGTGGAATACAAGTGTAAAAACTGTGCAAATGAGGTTTTTATAGCAGGGAAGTGAAAGAGATAGAAATTAGCCCAAAATGGCCAATAAACTACTAACTTCTGGGCTGAAACTACTCCTCCAGGGACAGATAGGCTGCTCAAAGCTTCTCTCCCTCACAGGTGAACAGAGAAACTTCCTTCTATCCAAGTAAGGTAATGGCAACACAGTAACTTGTAACACAGCCCTGGATTCAGCAATAACCTGAAAACTGGACTATACTAGTTCAGAAAGGCAAGAAACAAGTATATATATATTTTTCCAGAAAATAGAGCAGATACAATCAAAACAACACTTTACCCAATTAACCAGTTAAAAAGCTTAAAACTGAGCCCTGTTCCAGCAGTCTTCAATCAGACAAGTTCTAACTGCACAGTCCTGCCACTAGGGTACAGAGAAACCTTCTCCAAAAAAGACAGCCTGTATCAAGGCACAAGTTACACAAACAAAGCTAGATCCAGCCGGCTTGAATCTAGTCTATGCTACAGCAAACAAGGCGTACCAATTTCAGAAAGAAACAGTTCAAGTAAGCATGCGCAATAAGCCTTTAACCAGAAATTCCCAGCTCAGAAGGGCAGAATCTAGCCTCTCCTCCCACAAGAGTGCAGACCACAAACCTTCTTAATGTAAAATAACTGGCCTGAAGCCCAAGTTCTTAACCTAGAACTAATACACTTTTAGAATAACAGACACTGAGCCTTCAATCAGCAGTTCCCAACTTAGAAGGATGTACGCTACCTGTCCTGCCACAACAGTGCAGACCACAAACCTTCTTAATATAAAACAACTGGTTTGAAGCCCAAGTGCTTAAACCAAGGGCCTAAGAATAACAGTTACAATTTAATCAGGCTACTAACAAGCAGTAATAAAGGCAGCAGGTTAAATTCAATTGAGTACTTTTAAGAAGAGGCAAAAGCAAAATAAGGTAATAAAGTAGGAAGAAACACAAATACAGTAAGGCAGATGAAGTGCATTTTTTTTTGAGACGGAGAAAACAGAGCAGATTAAGATACAATAGGGGAATGCCCTTCCCAAGTGCTTTCTCTGTACACCGCAGAGGAGATAGGACTGGTAGGAGTATCCAAAATCAAAATATGATCTCACTGTACTCAGTTGAATGAGTTAATGAGATGGGTCCAGGAGGAGTGAGCAAAAAAAGATTTACAGCAGGGGTGGGCAATTCCAAAGCCAACAAGATTTAACACCACAACTAGAACAGGGTGGGGGGTGGGGAACTAACTGCAGAGAGAAAGAGACACAATATTTAGTGAATCAAAGACACACAATATTTACTGACTCAAATCTTAAATAAGTGCAGAGAAATATACTTAAATCAGCTTGTGTCCAGTTGATATATGCAGACAAGTCTCAGTAGCCAGCCAACATCTCAGGAATTATCCTTGAAAATGGATGGTTTTCAGGAGACTTTAGAAAATGTGAGAGAAAACTGTCTTAAAAAAACTTTTTTCAAAGAAACGTTATAATAGCAACTAACCAGAATTGTTGATATAAAGAATACCTTGAATGATATGGATGGCAGACTGAAATAAGAAGATCCACAAACTGACTTCTTACCAAAACAAAAAAATGGCTTCTAAACAAAATAGATGATTTAGAAAATAGAGAAAGGAGATGTAACATAAGGATTTTTGGTTTACCAGAAAAAAACTGCAGGTGAGAATTAAATTTCATTACTAAACACTTGGATTCCTAAAATATTAAATCTCCAGGAAGGTTTTTCCCATGGTATTTAAAGATCAAACCTGATACATTATTTAAACACAAATATAGCTCAAGTGGTTTTACTTCAAGAAACCAGTTTTAAACAACTGGAAAAGGATATTTGGAACCTAGATAAATATAGAACTCGAGCTCAATCTTCTTTTAAAACTAAAAAAGGGAGATCATGATACTTTTGCAGAGAAGTGTAGATTTTCCACAAATCATTCATAAACATAAAGATCAATAAGTTCTTCTTACCATTGTAATTTTTAAGTTTAATAATAGGCTATGGACTGTAGCAAATTTTTACTGGTTTCTAGGTATGGGGCAACATCTGCCAAGAAACATTTAGACACTATTCTTGATAACTATAATGGCAACTCAATTATAGGTGGTGACTTCAACTGCATATTGAAAGATTTTGATGCTACCAATATGAGGAAACTAAGGCTGACTTGTACTGTAAAAACAGTCATAAAATGTTTAGAATCTCTTAACTTGAATGATACATTCAATATGAAGGACCCCTGCTCATTGCCCTTTTCCCATCAGTGTGATAAACATGGCACACAGACTAGAATTGATTGAATATTAGTTTCTCAAAATATAATTTCTAGAATTTCAAATTTTAACATAATTCCTTGTCCTATTTCTGATCACAATGTTTTTACTCTAAACCTTCAAACTAATTTCAAATTATTATCATTCTTGGCTAGAATTCCTGCATGTATAACTAAACTCAAGGAGTTTACACCTTGGTTAGTCTCTGAACTATTGTTTTGGAACTCAACAATACATCTGACATTAATACAGTTATGATTTGAGATTCATTAAAAGCTTATATCTTTGGAAAATTTTAACTTGGTATAAAAATAAAATTAAGGGATAGGATTCAGAACTTCAAAACATTCAAACACAACTTCTAGTGGTGAAATCTAAAAATATTAAAAATAATAATAATATAATAGTAAGCTAACTTAAAAGAAATCGAAATATTAAATAAACAATGCCTTAACATTTTATCTCATTAATTAAATCCGGCCCTTAAAAGATTAAAGATGGCCTGTTACTCTTTATCATCCAAACATATGTATAATCTCTCAAAAGTGTTAAAATACAATCAACAATCAATAGTATTTTAGAAGGTAGACATAAAGGAAATAAAAAAAATGCTACAGTTACTTGGGACATTCTTGATGTTTTTAGATTTCATTGCACATCTCAAAATATAAATCTCAGTCCTGAAATGAAAACTAAATCTTGATAATCTTAATCTTAAGAACATCCCATCAAAATTAAAAAACAATCTGCATAAACAAATTTCCCATAAAGAAATTGTAGATACAATAAAAAATGAAAAATGTAATAAAGCTACAAGTATGGATGTGATAATAATGGAAATCTATAAACTTTTTCCTCCCAATATTGAATCTTTTTTTCATAAAACTCTTATCAAGATTCAATCTCAAGAAAAGATTCCACTTTCCCAGAAATATTTATTAATTACTCCTATATTAAAAGAAAATACAAATTTACAACTTTGTTGTTCCTACAGACCTATGTCACTTTGAAATAATGATTATAAGATTTTCAAGTCTATTATTATTGCTAGAATAAAAGAACCATTATCTCAAATGATTAATTCTAACCAGAATAATTAGCTCAAATAGTTCATTCTTACCAAACAGGTTTTATTTATCAAAGAGAAACTCATGATAATATTAGACACATATTAATTCTTATAGATTTTTTTAATAAAAAAAGAAGAAGCTTTATTAATTAGTCTAAATATGGAAAACACCATTGATTCTTTGAATTGGAATTATTTATTCCAAATTATTGATCTATGTGATTTTCCAAAAAGTTTTATTTCACTCCTAAAGAATATTTATAAAACTAATGTTGCATATGATAAAATTGGCCCCTTTACTCCAGAATATATCCCTTTAACTAAAGGTTGTAAACAAGGCTGTTCTATTTGCTCTTGCCATTGAAGTTTTTGCTATTTTAATTTGAATAAATCCAAATAGTACTGCCATAGATATCTTTAGCCATTATTCTTCTAAAATAATGTTATTTACAGATGATGTGTTGCTGACACTTTCAAATCCAAGATCATCTTTTTCTGAAGTAGAATATACAATAAAAATATTTCAAGCTAATCTCTGGTCTATAATTTAATCAATTTAAATCCAAAGTTATAGTATTAAATGAAATGAAAAAATGAAATAAAAAAAAACATTATTGGCAATCAAGTCTTTTTACTTGAATACTTAGGTATTATTTTACTGAAGTCTATATCTGAGGCAATACATTTCAATTATGATAACATTGTGAATATAATAAATAACCTTAATTTTAAATAGAATAAGCTTGTTATTTCATTTGAAGATAGGATTCAATTAATAAAGATGATTATGTTGCCCTACATATTGTACATAATGCAAGCCATGTATCTTTTTCCAAATAAACAATTAATCAGTGAAATAAATAAACTACTAATAAAATTCCTTTGGTTTCCTAATAAGCTTAGAATATCATTCCTTCATCACATTAGACCTTGGGATCTTGGGGGAAACAGTATTCCAGATATTGACACATATTAAAGCATCAGTTTTTAAAATTATATTACATTGGATTAATCCTAATTATAATTCTATCTGGAAAACTTTACTTTTAACTCTTGTTAAAAATAAGGATATTATACTAGGTAATAATTCAAGTAATCTAAATATTTTTGGTATTATCTTTGCAATTTCATACAGTATAATATCTATCCACCTCCAAACTCAAACTATTTTAATCTTATACTAAACTCTGTTAGAAACATAATTCTTTCTAATATAGATGTTAAAAACTGGTTTCAGTCTATAATACACATTAGTATTACCACAAATATATTATTAAAACACACACCCACATATCTGCTGTTTGGGAAAATAAGAATTTTGTCTGTTGTCAACATTGTTTTAAAGACCTGAAAGCTAAAGTCGCTCAACAGCTCATTATAGAATTTGACTTGAACCCCCCCCCCCCATGATTGGTTATTATTACAAAGTGTGAAAAACATGCACTTGGAAACTATGCTTATCTGTCATTCACTCATACTTTAAATCCCAAATTAATATATTTTCTCTATGAAATCATTTATAACAACTCAAAAATTGATAATTTAATTACAAAATTTTACAAAATATTTATTGAATATATAAAAAAAACCTCAAAATTCTGGAATCATATTACATTGGATCATGCCCCCTATTTTGCTTTTCAGAACAAATTTCAATTATTATTGCCTGTCAAACATACTTCCTGGTCTCACCACTGGCACACATATACACTGAATTTTTTACATAGAGCCTTTTTTAAATCCAAATAAATAGCAACATTCAATAGAAATAACAATATTTTGTGATTTAGATGTTTACAAGAATGTAAAGTTGATTGGTTACACATTTTCTTTGACTGTTCCTCTTTGACCTTATTTTGGTATAACAGAGTGATTTTTAAAAGCCTTATTTTCTGACACTTTTTCATTATACACATTTTTAATCTGATTTTATGTAAATTATGGAGGTGATCTGAAAAAATGTTTATCATTGTCTCTTATGGCTGATTCTTGTGGTTGCAGGGAAATGTATTAATAAAAAGTGGAGAACAATGCTACAATATTTTGAAGATTTTCAATCCTTCTTAAAAGAAACAGCATTTAGAGTAAAAGAACAAAGGATGTATCCTAATCCCTTCACTAATAATCCTTGGATAAAAAAGTGATATCTCTTACTGACATTTATCAACAGAGTAAATAAATAATCTCATGATTAAAGAACTAAAGGAAGAAGAATGTGAAGGATACTGAAATGAAGACATTTATTTCTTTTCCTTATGTATTTATTTTTCTTCTCTTTGGAACAAAAACACTATCATTTGTTGTTCTTATGCCATTGTATATATTGTACATAGTTTAAGTTTATTTCTTATTTGTAATGTCATTGCTTTACCTTTACCACTATACTACTATTATATTTGAATATGTATTACTTGTTTTTTTTTAAAGAACAATAAACTATCTTTGAAGAAAAAAAGAAGTCTAGGTCCACGATGTGTATAGAAATGTATCAGCAAATACAGACACCTAAACAGGGGTCATAACTACATGCTGCATCACACATAGCATTGTGTGATGAGCAACAGTGTGTCTATACCGTAGAAGTCTTACCGCAACCCTGAGTAAGAAATATTTATATGTGCATCCGGTGCAACACCAACTTGATTAACAACAAGAAAAATTATACTCTACCATAACTCATTCACTCCAATGGAGCTCAGGAAGTCTGCACTGTAACTTCCAATGGGTAGAGCCTAAGCCTTTTGACAGAATCAAATTATGCCCTCATATTTAAAAAAAAATTTCATATCTCTGGAACTATAGGGGTTATATAGGGGTTATAAAAGAAGTTTAAATAGCAAAATCTTCAGCACAAACTATTTTTATAGTGGTAGTATTCTTTATGTTCTAGGTCTTAAACTGAATTTTATAAGTCACAGTAAATGCATTAACTATTACATGTGCAATATTTTGTAAATAATTTACAATATCTCAGAAACCACTCAAGTTATACACATACTGTCATATTTATCCAGCTGAGAGCTTTCACATGAGACTAAGGAGAACTGTCTGTGTTACTTGGTTGTTGAGATATTTAGAAAAATGTATATCTATATAAATTCATATCATAAAAACAACAGTTAATATCTATTTACCTGCACTAGACAGATCAAATATTAATGCAGTTGAGTTTGCCACTGTGTAAGCTTTAAAATAAAATATTTTAAAACCTTGTACACAACATGGTTTTGGAAGTATTGATGCAAATATGAACAGGCAATATTTGATGCCTAGAGGCATCAGTAGGAGTTAACTGCAGAGGAAGCTGGAGGTGTCACTTGGATGAAATGAGTTAAAAATTAACCTGCAAGCTATCTTAAAAGCTATAGAACAATAACTTGCCTTCTGACAATGTATACTATATACATGGAATTGATGTTGACAGAGTGTATAGTCATTTAGAAGAAAACTCAATCATGGCAATAGAACAAAAGGATAACAATTGAAAGTCATATGGAACAAAGGATTGTTTGTTTTTAACTAAAGTCATAATGGAGAATTAATCTAAGTATGGCATGGATAGATTACAATAAAGACATTGACAGCATCCCAAATTCATGGATAAAAGAGTGCTTATAGGTGTATAAGATATACCTTACTTTGATCAATAGTATTACAGTGACCATGAAACAGTTACAGCTAAGTCAAGCTAAGGGACAAATTATTATCCCAGGGATAAAAATTCAAGGGGGAATATTATAGGATGACTCTTTGTCACCCCTGCTCTTTTGTCTTGTCTTTAACACATTAAGCTGTCTACTTAAATTAGGTTATGGTTAAAATTTGGCTCCCAGAAAACAACGTGTAAAAACTTATCTTCTTTTTGTAGATGATTTAAAACTGTCTAGTTCAACAGATGAGCAGCTGAAAGCACAACTGCAAGTGGTCAAAACTTTCTCAGATATAAGAATGCCACTTGGTCTGGATAAATGTGCAAAATCAATATTTAAATCAGGAAAGCTACAGCACCAAGAAAATATCAGTCTGGGACAGAAATGTGATATAAAGAAACTTGAGCGAGAGAGAGTGTATAAATATTTGGTAATTGATGAAATATCAGTAATAAAACATGAACAAATGCAAACAAAACTGAGTAAGGAATAACTTAGAAGACTAAAATTAATGCTGTAAAAAGCCCTGGCGTCTAGGAGCAAAGTTCATGATACAAACCAATTTGTTATTCCTGTTCTAATTTACAGTTTTGGGGTGATTGACTGGCCCCAAAAGGTATTGGACCCATTGGACAGGAGAACAAGAAAAATGCTTCACACTTATCAAATGATGTATACAAATCAGTGTATGCTAAGATTATATATTCCTCATTCTGAAGGGTGTATGGGACCCTCAAAAATGATTACATGTATAGATCTGCAATCTTGTGACTGCATGTATATCTGCTGAACTCACCAGATCCAAACATAATGAAATGTTTAAAACATTATGAGAGCAAACTTAAGATGACTTCCCTACTTAGTTTAACAGAAGAATATTGGTGTCAAGTAGGAATGGAATTCAAACTGGAAGTAGACAAAAATCAGGCAGAAACTGAATTTGCCAAAAAAATGAAATAAAGAATATAAAGAGAAGGATCAGTTGAGATGGCAAGAAATGTGAAAAAGGTATAAATATAATTGCAAGTACAGAAAATTACAGAAACAACTTCATGTCGATCAGGATCTGATGCAGGAATGGTTAAGAAGAGGTGAATATAAACCAAAAAATAAAAGGTTAATATTTGCAGCCCAGTAGAGTGGACTATGTACATGTTTTTTTACAAAGTTCATTGAACATGTGGGAGAAATAGACAAATGTAAGTTATGTAAAACAGAACTGTTAACAGTTTCATGTCTTATTGCTGGGTGTGATACACTAATGACAGAGGGACTGTATACTCAAAGGCATAATAATGTGGCAAGACTGTTGCACTGGGGATTGTGCAAACATTACAATATTTAAGTAGACGAGATGCATCAGAAACAGGAGGCATAAAACATTATAAAGAATGATGAAGTTTAAATAACATGGGACCATCCATTGCCAACAGTTCAAAAAATTGATGCAAGGAAACCAGATATAGTAGCCCATGAAAAGAAGACAAAAGCAGCATTGATTATTGAAATTGCTACATCCAGTAATTACAGTGTCTTACATACAGAGAGACACAAAGTCATAAAATACCAGGATTTGTAGGTGGAAATGAGGGCAATCTGGAAGAAGGATGCCTAGACAGTTCTAATAATAGTAGAAGCAATAGGTCTCATAAAAAATAATTTATGGTTGTATTTAGATTTGTTACTGATACATGTAACTCCATATGGGTGCTGTGAGGAGCACATTTGGCTAACATCAAAGATTAAAACCATACTGATTTCACAAAATGTAATCATACTTTGACTTAGGAATGGGGTCCATAACTTTCATAGTATTAGAAACCCAAAAGACTTGGAGAAATTAAACCAGTAGAGGTACTTACATGCAACTCAATGACCGACCTAAAAAATATAAACACAAAAAAGCATCACATCCCATGGATGATATGAAATGTCACAGAATAAGCAAGGCTAGGATACACAGGTTATTGCTACAACATAACTCAGTTCTAGGTAATAATATGTGCAAACATGCAGAGCATCAATGACAGTGACTTCTCAACATACATGGAACATGCATTAATGTTGGGGATACAGCAACACAGAGATATAGATAGATAGATAGATAGATAGATAGATAGATAGATAGATAGATAGATAGATAAAGATACCTGTGTGTGTGTGTGTGTGTGTGTGTGTGTGTGTGTGTGTGTGTGTGTGTGTGTGTGTGTGTGTGTGAATCAGATATGAGAAGGAACATATGAGAGATACAAGTCAGCACAGTCATTGAATATGGAAACAGATACACAAAAATGCAGTAAATGCTTATTCTGTGGCATTTGCAGTACCATATTAAATTGTCATAAATGGCACAGGTATGCATACAGATGTATACTTGTGCATGTGGGAATAGCATACAAAAAGAAAATACGTAATGTAAAAATCAGTGCTATATGTCCACTAACAACTGTTACAAACATGAAAGCATGATGTCATATATAGCAGTACTACATATCACAAATTAAAGCTAGACACCTAGGTCAGCTAAATGGACAAAAAATCCTGTGGTATCAGACATTTGAACCACCACCTTTAGTTTAGTTTGTCAGAAGTCACCATAGCAGTCATTCCCACAGGATAAGAATGACACAGTAGGGCACACATTGGATCAATTGTCAGTGTTACTGTAATGCATTCTAGGGCTCACACACTGACAGGTCAAATTTAGGTCCTGTCTGACCCTGCCATGTCTGGAAATACTCTGCCTATGGTGTTATACCAAGCAGTTGGATGTGGTGGTATGAGCACATGGGGACACAGAGTGGGTAGGAGCATGACTGTGATGTAACCATCTAGATGGGAGTGCTGGGCCTACAGATGAGTTGCCAATAGCAGATGTGCTTACACATTGCAGCACCAAGTAGCAGCTTCTAGAATACTTTGATAATCCAACCCTTTCCAAAAAGCCATAGTTGAAGCCAAAGCCCTGGAAGAGTGGGCCATGACCCTGCCTGAAATAATTTTGTTATTGTGAGTATAACAAAAGGTAATAACCTTAGACAACCATTTGGAAATAGTCTGTTTTGATACATGTTGTCCTTTCATCTTACCTTCACAAGAAATGAGCAATTGATCTAAAGATCTGAAAGATTTAGTTCTGCCAAGATAGTACCTGAGATGTCTGCGAACATCCAAGATATGGAGCATCCTTTCACCCCCATTTTTAGGTTTAGTAATGAAAATGAGGAGGTGGATAGTTTGGCTTAAAGTAAATTCAGATACTCTTTAGGCATAAAAGAAGGATTAGTTCTCAAAGAAATCTTGTCCCTATGGAGAATTAGATAGGATTGACTCACCATACAATCTTGAAACTCAGATATCCTTCCTGAGAGGTCAGAGTAATCAGTAAAACTGTTTTTCATCTTAATAACCTCAAGTCAGCTAGATTAGCTGATTTAAATAGAGCAAGTGTTAGCTTCTCTAACACAAAATTAGGATCCCAAGAAGGGCCACTAGTTTTCTTGGAGGTTTCTTATGAAAGCCCTCTTTAAAAACATGTTGACATGAGACTGCATTCAAAGAGGAGGATACTAGGGCTAACATACTGAAATGTACAATAAATGAATTTTGGCAGAGCAATAAGAAAGGTCATAAGATAGTAACGCATACAAATATTGTAAAATCAGTGTCTCACTTCCCTTGCACTTTTATCCATCCTGAAACTGCTCCCCAAGCAAAGTCCAAAGTGTGTTTGGTAACTTACTGATTTGGAACATAGAGAGAGAAAGGAAGACTTGAATTTAAGGATATCTGTTGTCTCCACCAAAAGATTTTTCTTCTGACATACCCCAGCACTGGGATTTGAAAAGATAAAGGGTGTTGATGCTGGGACCAAGGAGATTGAAGATACCACTGTATCTTTCTGGAATCTTGCCAGGAATATCATGAAAATGATTTATTCCATGAGACCAAAAATCCTGAGGTACTCCCTCCTAGTGACCAAAGTCTGATTGAAAAAACCTTAGAAATGGATCTAAATAAAGATCTATTTTTTCTCTTTTTTTATTTTTTACATACATTTGAATGAATTCCATAGTATTTATACATAACATATTAAATAACTATGTAAACTATTTACATTAGCCTGACACTATAACAGATCTTAATGTCTACAGTTACTTTTTAAGTACGTCCAATCCATTATCAGAGTGTCTGATCAATTATTGTATAGTGTCAATCAACGATAAGACTTTTCCCCAAGGGTTGTTAATAAATGGATTTGGATAAATTCTTAGTTTTTTTTTATTTTAATTTCCAATAATGCTGTGGTCTTCAGTAAGCTGTAGAAGTCTTTCAAAGTTGGTATTGTGTTTGTATTCCATCTTCTTGTTATATACTTCCTTGAAATTGCAAGTATAGACCATACTAGATACATGTTTGACCTATTCAAATAAGGACCTCCATTCACATTTTATAATACAAGAGCTTTAGTTAAATAAAATGATTCATTAAATAAAGCTGGTAGAAACTTATTAATACCATTCCAATATGGCTTAATTTTAACACAATCAAAGAAAATATGGCTCCAATCTGCGCTGTGTACTTGCTTACATCTCCAACATATTCCTTTTATGGAAGAACTCATTTTACTGATTCTATCTGGGGTTAAAAATGCTCTGTGCAAGCATTTCCAATTAAACACTTTCCAGTATTGTGTAAAGGATGTATATTTTATCAATAATAAGATATTTGTTTTAATATCTTCAGTTAACTGTATTGAGTGTCCTTTTGTTATATATTTCCAATATGAGGTTTTGGGTGTTATTTTTTTAGTTTATCAATATTTTGTAAAATTTTGAAATACTGTTTGCCATGTCAAAGTCATTATATATGATTTCATATATGTATTTTGTAAATTTAGGTATTTCTTTAAATGAAGAGTTGTTAATTATTCTACTTAAATCTTGCAAATATGACAGAATACTCTGTAAAGTTAGCCAGTCCTGTTGTGGAATTTTGTATGTTGTTTTTATTACTTGCATATCTAAAACTTTTAATTCTTTGATACATTGGAGCCAACAAACAAATCCTTTCTGTTTTCAGGAATTAATATTTTCTATATGTATTTTATGTGGAAAGTTATTTGTGACTATAAATGTTGTTAAAAGATCAAACCAGATTTTTAAATCTATATTTGCATTAATAATTTTCCTAAATGAGTCAATATAATAATTAATCATACAAGTTTTAGTGGGTTTAGTTATGTTATATTGCATACTAATACATATGTGCCATGGCAAATTGTTTTTATCTGTTATTTGAATTTTTTTTGTAAATCAAATTCATTTATTGATATTACAGTTAGTAATTCTTTCCAATTTGCAGAGTAATTTGGACTTATCCAACCTGAGATTGTTTTAAATATGAATGCTTTTCTACATGTTTCTATATCAGGAAAGTTCAATCCTCCCTGTTTCCATGGTCTGATATGATATATTAAAGCTATTCTGTTTCTTTTGGGAAACCATGCACATTTTAATAGGCATGAATTTATTTATTTAAGTATATTCTTTTCTGGTAACAGTTGTATTGCCAAGTCTATATATAGGATCTTGGGCAGTAAAACCATTTTTATTAACTGTAGTCTATCTCCAAATGTTAATATTATTTTGTTCCATTTTTCCACAGAGATTTTAATTGTATTAATGACATTATTGTATTTTTTTAGACTAATTCATTATTATCCTTGCATAACTCAATTCCTAGATGTTTTAAGGTAGATTATTTTCCCTGTGATGTGATCCCCTTAGTCTGCAGTTCTTTTTTTATCTAAAAATAAAAAAAAATGATTTTGATTTATTAAAATAGAGTCCTAAAGTCATGTGAAATTTGTCAATTAATATATTACATTCTTCTAATGTCTCTTTTGCATTAGATAATGTTAGTAATATGTCATCAGCAAATAGCATTACTTTAGAATTGTATTGTTCATAAACATCTATTCCTTTGATTTTTATATTGTTACGAATTGAATCTGCCAATATTTCAATAGCCAGAGCAAATAGAATCAGTGACATGGGACATCCTTGTTTAGTGCCTTTTGTTATATGTATAGATTCAGAGGTAAAAGGACCTAACTTGACATACGCTACAATATTTGTATATATATTTTTTAGGAGATGAACAAAGGATGCAGGAAATTCAAATAGCATTAGGATTTTGAATAAATAGTCCAAATTTAAGGAATCAAAGGCTTTCTCTATATCTAAGCCAATTATGAGTGTTTATTTTCTTTATTAATATCATCTATAAGAGAAATTATCCTTTTAATATTGTCATGTGTGTGTCTATGATATATAAATCCAGTTTGATCATTATTTATTGTTTTGGATAGTAGTATTTTCATTCTGTCAGCTAATATTGTCATAAATATCTTATAGTCATTATTTAATAATGATATACATCTATATGAGGTACAGAGGTTTAGGGATTTGTTTTTCTATAGGATTGGTGTGATTAAAGAATATCTCCAAGAGGGTGATATTAAAGCTTGTGGACTGAATTTCTAATAGAGTTCTATGGAAGAGGGATAGTGTCTTTGAAGGAAAAAGTTTATATATTTGCATAATTATGCCATCTATATCAGGATCTTTATTATTTTTACCTTCATTTATTGTATCTGTAATTTCTTTGTAGGATATGGGTGCTTGCAGTTCTAGTTTTATTTTTTCTGGTAAAAGATCTATTTTTTTCATGTGGAAGAAAAGCTCTTTGAACTGAGGTGCCCAGTTGACATCACAAGAACACAATTCTGTGTGTGGGTGTCAAGAAAGACTTTTGAATGTTTCTTGGAATTCTAGGTGTGTAAGAGAGAGAGAGAGCTCTCACCCCAGAGACAGAGAGATTCCTGAGATCTTGAAGACTCTACAAAGATAAGCAAGTTATCTAAATATGGAAAAATGTGGATACCCTGTAGCTTGCAATGTGCTATAACTGGAAACAGACACTTTGTGAGCACTCTCAGTGCAGTGGATAGTACAATGTGTAAGGCAGAGAACCGATAATGTGATCCAGATACACAAAACCTTAAGAAACATCTGAAGTCTGGACAAATAGAGATGTAATGATAGCATCTTTTTATGTCTAATGTTACCAGGAAGCTTGACATAGGAAGAGAAGGTAACAGGTTGTGAAGATACACCATTGTGAATTTGGACACTATCACAAAAAAAATAGAAAAGAAAGATCCAGAACAATATCTAAGCATTTTGTTTCTTTGGGAGTAGGGATATTCTTGAAAAAAAGCATTCCTGACCTGGGAATGAGGAATTGGTTTTATCACTCCTTGCTACAGCATGTGATGAACAATAGATGAAAACCAATGAGTCTAATCTGGAGGATGAGAAATGACCCCATGGAAAGGAGGAATTTCCTCCTTCTGCTATATGTAACCATGATTGATTTTCAGAACCCATTTGTCTGAACAATCTGCTGCCAAAAAGAAAAATAGAGATTCAGACTTTCTGAAGGAAAAAGTGGCCATAGTGGAAGATGGTCACATGGTCTCTTGAACAGTCATTCAGACTAGTTGGACTGTCCTTAGTTTTGTGAGGTTTGAGACTTCACCCCCTTGCCATTTCTTCTTAAACATCTATTTACCTGAATTTTTCTGAGACTGTTTATCATGTTTTTTGCCAAAATTGGAAAAGAAGATAAAAAAAAAATCTTAGACAATTTTAAATAGGATGGCTTACAGCTTAGACATTTATGTATTATTTATTTATTTCTTTATTTATTTCAGTTTGCTAACCGGGGAAGTCCACTGGGTCAGAAGAACCCATTTTCAGTGGAGGCCCAGGGAGAAAAGCTCCATAACTAAGCAAATTACAATGTAAAACAGTACAGTATAAGACAAGCAAATTACAATATAGAAATTACAGTATAGACTATAAAAGATAGCTCATACATATTAAACTGAGATTATAAGACAAAGGTAAAGTTCATTAGAGGCAAAGTACAAATGGTAGTATTTACATCAAATGTAGCAGAAATGGGTAAAATATTCATTAGGCAATGGAACATTCTGAAGGTGGGAAAAGTTTTAGTAGAAGTGTGCAGTTGTGGATGATATGTGTCAAAGGCTGGAGTTCAGAAAGAGATAAATATAGTACAATAAGTGGGCTAGAGAACAGTCAGGTAGTGGTTGTAGAACTCAGATGGAAGTTGTAAGGAATAGTATGGAGAGTCGGGGAAGAGTTTGGGGTTCAAGTAGGGAAGGAGCAGGGACACATCCATTGAGAGGACAGGTAGGAGTGTAAGAAGGATTTAAAGTTAGGGAGATGTGAGACAGTTCGAAGATGGGATGGAAGTGAGTTCCAAAGTTTGGATAGGGAGTATGAAAGCAGGAATTGGCCAGGAGGTCATAATGGTTTATGTACTTGAAGGAGGTTTTGGCTTTTTGATCTTAGTAGGAGATTTGAGATATAAGGGGTTAAGGAGGTGGAGAGGGAAGGGCATCTTAAAAATGAGTTTGTGGGCGGTAGTTAGCTTTATGAATTTTAGGCAGTTAGACAGTTCTAGCCAATTTAGGGGCTGAAGAGAGAGTCAATGATGAGATGAGGCTTTGGAGCGTGTGGTGAATTTGCTTATTTTATTATAGCAGGCTTCTAATTTTGACTGTAATCCAAGCTGAATGTTGTTGTACAGAGGGGCACGGGAAAGCAGGGAGGGGAGGAGGTAAGAGGAGGCAAGGGCTTTTCTGGTGGTTGGGGTGAGGAAATGGTGATGTAGGTATAGGAGACCTAATTTTATGTTTTTTTTATGGCAATATTAATCTGGATGTCAAATTTTAAGTGTTCATCAATGATGACACCTAGTAACTTAGTATATGAAACAGTTTCAATAGGGGTATTATCTTGACTTAGTATAGAGAAAGAGGCTTTGTTGAATGTGGTGGCTTTGGATGGAGCAAAAATCATTAGCTTTGCTTTGGTAGCATTTAAGGCTAAGTGATGGCTTTGCATCCAGGTTTCTGTTTTGATAAAAGCTGATTGGGTTTTTAACTGTAAGTCTGAAGGGGAGTCATCAGTGCAGATGATTGTGGAATCATTTGCATACTGAATTAGAGAGGTATCAGGGATAGAATGGTGATAGTTGTTGATAAATATGTTAAAGATTAGGGGGCCAAGAACAAATCCCTGGGGGATGCCTGTGGGGGTAGGAAGGAAGGTGGAAATATAAGATTTCCATTTGACAACTTGGTATCTATTGGAGAGGTAGCTAGAGAACCAGGCTACAGAGGTGGGGGATAGGTTGACAGAGGATAATTGAGATAGGAGGATAGGGTGGGATATGGTGTCAAAAGCTTTTGATAGATCCAGGAATAGGGTAGATTCTAACTTTCCAGAGTCACGGGCCTGGTTAATTCATTCTAGGAAATACAAAAGGGCAGTGATTGTGCTATGGCCAGGATGGAAGCCATGTTGAGTTGGGGTAAGGAGGTTATTGTGTGTCCGATGTGTCATTAGTTGTAAGTGGATGCATTTTTCCAGGATTTTTGATAATGGGGAGAGGATAGCGATGGGCCTGAAATTAGTGGTGTCATTGTTTTTGCCATCTTTGTGGAGAGGAATGATGAATGTGTGTTTCCATATAGAAGGGACATGGGACTCTTGGATGCATCTATTGATAAGTATCGAAACTGGCAGGGCTATGCTGTTAGCTGCTAGTTTGAGGTATATAGATGGTAGATTATCAGGGGCAGTACTACAGGGTTTTAGCTGGAGTAATAGTTTTTTTATGGTGCTTGTAGGGATGGGGTGGAGGTTTAAGGTGAGAAGGTCAGTATTGGTGGAAAAGAGGGATGCTTGTGGAGGAGAGTTAGGTGGTGGGTGAGCAAAGGAAGTGGTAAGTTTAGCTAGAAGTTGCTGAAAGAGGAAGCAATGCCAGGGTCAGAGAGGTTAGGGTTAGGGCAAGGGTTAACTTTGTCTCCAGGATTAATTAGAGAGGAGACTGTATTCCAGAATGTTTTTGGGTTGCTGGGGTGCTCAGATTGAAGCTTGGTATAGTATGATTTCCGATCTTTGGTTATTAGTTTTTTTACGGTATTCCGGAGTTGTTTACATTCTATTACAATATTAGGTAGTTTACATTTATGGTATTGTTTCCATTTTTTTATCTCACTGGAGCATGATTTGTTTGGTCTCTTTTGATAACCAGGGACAAGTATGTGACTTAACCCTTTTGGTTCTGAGTGGAGCGAGGCTATTTAGTAAGTTTAGGAAGGTTTCTTTAAAATGGGTAATAGCATTATTAAGGGGTAGGGTTCTTAGGACAGACCAGTCTGTTTGGTCTAGACAGTTAGTGAAATAGTGTGGGTTGAAATTAGAGAGGTTACGAGTTTGAATGTAGTGGTGCTGTTTATGGGTATGAGATGGGTGGAGGATGGTGAAGGTGGGCATGTGGTCACTAATAGGGTCTGGAAGGATACCTGAAGAGGAGATGTTATTAGGGTGAGATACTAAAATCCAGTCAAGGATGATACTTGAGTCTTCATTTTTGTTAGGCCTAGTGGGAGATTGGATGATTTGGCAGAAATTAAAGAGGTTGATTGCTTGGGAAGGGGGTTGAGAAATGATATTTGCCCAGTTGATATTTACATCACAAAGAATAAAGATTTCATTTTTAATATTGGGAGAAAACCAAGAAAGAATATTGTTATTGCTGGGGGGGATATATATGGCTGCTATGCATATGGATTTATGGTTATTGATCTTTAGGTGGACTTTTGTTGTTTCTGATGTGGAAAAATTTGGAATGGGGTTAGTAAAAGGAGTGACTGTGTAAGAGGAGGAGTAGATGATGGCTACACCACCTCCTTTTTTGTTGGGCCTATCATTGTGTATAATTTGATAGCCAGGGGGCAGTATTTCTGAGTCTTTTATGTTAGGCGTAAACCAGGTTTCAGAGATGGCTATGATATCAGGGTGATTATGTAAGAGCCATGCATGGAGACTGGGGATTTTGTTACATACACTTTGTGCATTTAATGTGGTGAAGTGGATAGAGTGAGGATTGAGGATATGTGTGGGTATATGGTTAGGTGTGGAGTTCTTAGGGCCCGGGTTGGGATGAATATCAACAGACAGAGAAAGGAAGAGTATGCTTAGTAGATGATATATATGTGTAGCGATAGAATGAGGTGTAGGGTATGGGTGGAAGATGTATTTGTTATTTGGTGTGTGGTGGTGATAAATAGGTGTGGCAAGGGTTGGGAGGATTTTTAATTTAAAGAGTAAGGTGATGAAGATGGGATAGAGTTCGGGAGGTATTGAAGGGAAAGAGGGTAAGGGGAGTTGTTGGGTTATGGATGTACAGTGTAAGGGTGGGTTATAGGTGGGATGTGGGAGTTAGGTATGAGAGGGTGGTTAGGAAGGTTAGTAATCCTAGGTATGGAAGGTGTTGGGAGGGGTGTGTCATGATGTAGTTAAGTATGTGTGAGGGAATGTGGTGTGATTAGGGTGAGATAAATGATTGTTGGGTAGAGTGAGTAGTGGGAAGAGTTAGGGATAGATAAAAGTATAGGCAGTGGGGGTGGGTGAGATTTGGGGGCAGGGTAGGCAACCGGAGTGAGCCTGCAAGGTGAACGGAGCAGGAAGAGCAAAAGAAGGTGAGCGCAGCAGAAAAAGTATCAGCAAAGTGTAGTTTAATAGCTATTGTGGAAAGCTTTGTACTACTATTTTTAGGCAAGGTTGAGTAGGTTGACTTTTCTAGAAAGTTTGGGCAAGGTGAGAAAAGATAATTGCAGTTTTAGGATGTTAAATCTCAGCCGACTCTTAGTGGAAAACTAAAAACCTATTGGGTAAGTACTGTGAGGCTGGGAGTTACATAAGTGGATACTGCCACCTAGTGCTAGAAAGATTATGTAGCAGAGATAACCAAACCCATTGTAGGTTTGAGTATATATAGGAGAACTGGAAGGGGGAGGGGCAAACAGGTCTGCGGTGGGGTGCTGGCACACACACAAGGCGGTCAGACTAAAAGGAAGCACAGCAAGGTAACAGTAAATTGTTTTCTAAGCACACACGTTAACTCAATCTTGTAGGAGGGTCTCCTTGGATCAGCTTGCACTTTTCATCACACTTTTTAATCAGTTCTGCAGCAGAAGAAAAATTTAAAATCTTATTTTTAACATCATTTGGGAGGTTCTGAGAATGCAGCCATGCAAGCATCCTCAATACAGTGCCAGCGACAAAATCCTGGAAGAAATATCAATGGTGTAATATATACTCACTCTACAAACAATTAGTGGTGATCTGTGCAATAGAAGAAACTATGTTCTTTAAAGCAGACTTTTCCTCACAAGAAGACACTGCAGATAAAACATTCCTCATACTTTCACAATTTGTCAAAACAAACTTTAGCATATGAGCCTGACAATTCAAAATTCAGAAAATCAAAGTTGCAGAAGTATACACTATTTCCCATGCCTATTAATAATTTGTACATCTTTATTAGAAAAGGTAGTATTGGAATTAACTGAGTGTTTAGCAGCAGTAAGATGACTAAAGCTATAGCTCCTAAGTCAGGTTTAGGAATAGTGTATGGAATTTAAAAGACTGAGGAACTTTATACATACCATCTGTGAAACCCCCACAGGAAAAATCAGACACTGAGTTTTCATCTGAGTCTGAATCAGAAATCCAAGGGAAAAAAACAGTATCCATCCTTACATCTTTCTTTTCAGATTCAGAATATTGAATCTCTCAAGCAAAAAAGGAATACCTCTCTCTTTTACCAGAAACTACTTTACAAGAAGGATCAATAGCCTGAGTCAAACCCCGTGCCAGTCCCAGTAAACTACTCCTATCCAAAGAAATTTGAGGAGGAGTAGATACATGCTTGATTTTCTGTTTCTTTCTGACAGGAAAAATGGGACCAACCATGTTGCTAATTTCAGCAGCTGCATTCCTCAGTAATGGGCACAACAGTCTGACACAATAGGGAAAATGTCCATGTTTCCTCTCTCAGGATTTTATTAGTAACGTATATAAATGTAATCTAATATTAGGGGGTGACTTCAATTGTGTATTGGACAATTCTGAGACCACAAATACGAGGAATCTATATCCTACCCCTATAGCAAAAATACTTAAAAATGGAGTGAAACTCATAATTTAATTGAGACTTTTACTTTTAAAGAAGATAAGTCATTATTATTTTCTCATCAAGATTTTAGATTTAGAACCCAATCTAGAATAGACAACATATATGTCTCACACTAAAACACTAAAATAATAAAATTCTCAATAATCCCCTGTTCTCTGTCAGATCATAATTCACTTATTTTAAAACTCCAAATAGATTTTAAAAAATGAACCCACATAACAAGAATACCAGCTTATATCACAAACTTGAAAGAATTCAAACCTTGGTTGGTTTCAGAACTACAGGTCTTTTTGGATATCAATTATAATGAAGAGATCAATATAGTTATGATATGGAATGCTTTTAAAGCTTATATTTACACTAAAACTCTTGTATGGTTTAAAAATAAATAAAAAAATTGGAATCTGAATTACATAATATATAGAAACAGCTAACAAAGATCAAAAATAAAGAACCAACTAATATTTTTAATAATAAAAAGACAATTGATAAACTAAACAAAAAATACAATGATATTTTAACTCATAAAATTAATTTGGCTCTTGAAAAATTAAAATTAAACTCGTATTCCACATCACCTAGACATATGCATAACTTGGCTTTACATGTCAAAAAACAATCCAAAACTACCAACATTACCAACATTATTCATGAGAGTAAAAAAAAAATAGAACGGTCTCAGGCATAAGTGATATTCTTGATGCTTTCAAACACCATTATACAGAGCACTATGAAATTAACAATTCTTGCACCAATTCTTCAAATTTAGAATTAAACTTTCCTAAAATTAAGAAAATCCAAGAAAAATTAAAATTAGAACTTCAGAAACAAATTTCACATAAAGAAATTACAGAAAATATTAAGAAAAGCAAAAGTAACAAAGCTCCAGGAATGGCTGGCATTATAATAGAACTTTATAAAATATTTTCAATATCCATATCACTCTTTCAGAAAACTTTACTCGAAATTCAAACACACAATACAATCCCACCTTTATGGAGATATTCTCTAATTATACCCATCTTAAACAAGAATAAAAAACCCATACTATGTAGCTCTTATAGGCCAATCTCTCTTCTCAATAACGATTATAAAATCTTTATGTCAATCCTGGTCAACAGAATTAAAATATCCATATCTCATATTATAAATGAAGACCAAACTGGCTTTATTTAAAACAGGTGTACCAATTATAATATTCAAAGAATATTAACCATTATAGATTTCTTAAACAGAGGTAATCAGGAAGCATTACTGGTTGCCCTGGATAATGAAAAAGTCTTTGACTCATTAAATTGAGATTATTTATTTAAAATACTAGACATTTGTGACTTTCCTCAAACCTTTATTTCACTGATAAAAAATATTTATAAAAGAAACTTAGCATATGTAAAACGTGGTCAATTCACTTCTGAGTCAATAGCAATCACAAAAGGTACAAAACAAGGATGCCCTTTATCTCCAATTTTATTTGCATTATCTATTGAATTATTTGCCTCCTCAGTTTGCTTAAATCCCACAATAAAAGGTATTGATGTATGCAGACAATATAATGCTAAAATTATGCTTTTCGCAGATGATGTACACCTTACTTTGTCTTAATCAAAGGAATCTATAAAAGAATTGGATACACAGGTTGAACAATTCTACTCAGTCTCGGGTTTATATTTTAATAAAACAAAATCTAATTATATAGTATTGAATAAAAAAAGATTTTTAGTGGATGAAAATCATATAATTGGTAAACAAGTACCCACTTTAAATTACTTGGGTATTACTTTATGTAGCAACATAGAAGAAACATTAAATGTCAGTTATAATAATATCATAAGATAAGTGCTCATATTATAAAATGGAACAAATTGAATTTGTACTTTGAAGACAAATTACAGTTAATAAAAATGATACTATTACCAAAAATTCTTTACATAGCACCAGCTATTCCCAAGATACCAGATAAACATATATTAAAAAAAATAAACTCACTTTTATTAAAATTTCTCTGGTATCCTATACACATCACATCAGGCCTTGGGATCAAGGAGGAATTAACTTCCCAGATGTAGAAACATATATTAAACCTTCCATCTTTAGAATTGTTATTAATTGGGTAGACCCAAATTATTCTTCCAACTGGAAAAACTTACTATTATTCAATTAAATTAAAATTCCTTAATGAAAAATATTATGTCAGATGGTTATAATAATATACCTTGGCATATTTTATGTATGTGTATTCAATATAGCATAACTAAACCTACTAGTCTAAATTTCATAAACTATATTTTTAACATATTCAAAAAATGTATTATGATCAATTCTGATATAAGGATTTGGATGAATATTCTAATTCCTTTCAGCTCTACAAAAAACTTTAATAAGTCACATAAAAATGTTTTCATTTTATGGGGAAACAACACATTTTAATTGTTGGCAATGCTGCATTAATGATCTAAAACTAATTGATAGCCAACAAATAATAAACACTTATGATTTATTTTCATCTGACTGCCTATTACTTCAAAGTGTATTAATACATGCTCATGATCTGTGCAGAACAATTAGTAGTTGTCCTTTTAAATATAAACCCAATTTTATAAATTTTTGAAATGATATCTTATACGACAATCATAATTGGAAAAATATAACCTCAAAATTATACAAACTATTAATAAATTATAAGGTTAAGTTCAGGCAAAATTTTTGGAATTTTATCACTAAAGGTCATTCAATTAATCTAACTATAGAAAATAAAACCAATTTATTGTATTCTATTAAATTAACTTCTAACACTCAATTTTGGAGAATTTATACTTGGAAATTTCTGCACAGGTCATTTTACACACCAAATAGACTAAGCAAACTTAGCTGTAATAATAGTACAAATTGCTGGAGATGCTTGCAATCTTATAAAGCAGATTGGCTACATATATTTCATGACTGCATTAAGCTTAAAAAATCTGGGGAAGATATTGGCAATTTTCTACAGGCTTTATTCACAGATTCCTTTGTACTATCAAAATATTTAATTTTACTGAATGTTAATGAAAAAACAGAATTGAATAAAACGATTTATATTTATTATGGACTATTCTAGCGGTGGCTAGAAAATGTGTTTCTAGAAAATGGAATTCTAACTCTGAACCTACCTTTGAAGTATCTTTAAATATACTGAAAGAAGCTGTGTTGATGGAAGTCAGAATAAAAGAACTAAGGATTAGTCCCAAGATATGGAGCAATAATCCATGGAAGAAGGTAACTTCTCTTATAGAAACATTGAGAATGGACTCAAACTTTTCTTGACAGAACTGTAATAGGAGGGAAAAAAAATTGTTTAAATAGCATTTGCATCGGTTTATTTTATAATTTATATTTAGGCCAATGCAAATATTGTAAATAGTTATTTTGTTAATATTTCTTTTTTTTCTTTTGGATAAATTACAGGAATAAATAAAAAACTTCTGAGTAAAAAAAAAAAAAAAAAAAAAAAGAGTGTTTCCCCTTGCCCATTGAGGGTATACTAACAACCACAGAGAACATGGCCAACCCCCAGTGAATAGCGGCTGTAGATGCTACTACCAGAGGGATATGGGGTAAAAAGATGAGTGGTATGAGGTACAACAAATGGCCATAGCAGAGTCACCCACCTATGGCTGAGGCAAATTGCTAACATGCTACAGTGGTGAAGGTTATTTGCATATTTTTTTTATTTTTGTGGCTAGAAGAAGGACCAACTGTGGAACAATAGTTTGTTCCATAGTCAAGCCAAAAATGGTGCCTCTTTCCAGAGGAAGATGAGCAGCAAATGCCAGTAAACGCTACCAGTCCACAAAATTACTTTTTTGACAGAAAAACAGAGTACAAACACTATACAACATGATTAAAGCTTCACAAAACAAAAATGTTTGCAGTTACTTCATAGTATTTTTAAACTGACAGAAAAAAAAATGAGTTCTCCATTAAAAGAACATTACATTCTCGAGACAGTACATTAAAACATACTCTTAGCTTTAAAATAATCTTCCTGAAGAGGAAACTAATAAAACAGTAATACAATTAAAAAAAATGGGAAGTTGTTTTTCCCCCAAAAGAAACGTATGTGCTTACCAAAGGAAAATATAGGCCTACATCTGATTGTCAAAAGCCTCAGAGGATCATTCTCTTCAGTGGAAGTAAAACTGAAAGGTTTCAGTCCTAAATGCATCTTTTAGTCAGCTTGACAGTTTGGGCACAGGGAAAGTGTTCTGGAGCTTTGGAAGCTGACTGGCTGCTATGTCCTTGTCAGAATATAATCCATATAGTCAAGGCTACTGCAACAGGGATCAATATGATGAACATCAGGCTGTAACACATATTGTGGGTCCACATGTGTGTTTCCACATTCATGGTGTAATTCTGCTGCTGGAATACAATTATAATAATGCATTAATATTTGTGAAATAAAAATCCTAAATGAGAAAGTCTGTATGCTGCAGTGTTTTGGAAGTTAGGAAATACTTGTACATCCTAGAACACCTGCTTCAATACCCCCCCCACGGGTATCTGGCAATCATCCATGGTGGTGTGATGTGAGGCCAGGAAAACCATTAACTTGTCCAATGGAGGCAAAGGTGGCAACCTCCAGGGGCATTCCTCACCCTCTCATAACAGCTAGGTTTATAGGCTTCACGAAGGACCATATAGCAGAAATGTCACTCACAGGTCTCCCTGGATCTACTGTGACCACCTAAGTGTTGACTATGTCTGTCAGGCCTGTTCATATTTTATTCCTCCATACAGTATTGTCTGTCTGCCCAAGAAGACTGTGGCCATCCTGACACAGAGCCTCAATTATAATTTGATTCTGTCTCTGTGAGAAATTGCATCCCATACTTTTGATTCACTTCTGGAAGACAGTGTAATATGCACATGATATACTTTATATGGTGTTCATATATTTAGATGATGATACAAGCAAATGTCAATCGACATGCTTACCTCAAATTTACAGTGCAAAGCTATGCAAAACAATCTGTTTCACATATATTACGGTTATGTATAGATAATTAGAATGGATATTAAAAAAATGTCTGAATATGTAAAACATAAGAAGGAGCAACATCAACACATTTAACCATCTATTAAAAAATTTGTATAGGTCATGTATGGGAATTGAACTATGCTAGTGGGCATCAAAAGTATGGGACAACCAGTGTGTCTCAAGCCCATTAGTAAAACAATGGTGTTTCCACAGTTACATGCGTATCCACGTGGAATGAGCATGTGCAGCCCAGGAATGTTGGATGTCTGTCATACACACAGTCAGTGATACACATCATAACTAATATTACTGTTATATGGTATGCAACACACATAATGGAAGTTATACAGTAACAGTGAGAAAAAAGTCAGCATTTTAAAATCAATTGTTACACACTCATGGCTACATATCAACAAAATAAGTAGTAAACAGTCAAAGCCATTTTCATGTTGCCTCCATCAGACTGACTGTGACAACAACTATTATATTGCTAAGCATCAGATTGCATCTGTAAACTAGTCAGTAAACATACAACATATGGAAATCCACAAAAGTCATCAGTTTTCATTGACTTACCACAGACATTACAGGTTATTCAGAAATGACTATGTCTGTAGCTCACCAGGGCCATTTCCTTTTTATCCATACAACTGCATATGGGGAAGATATTATTGTCATCGATGGCCATTTACCATTCTGTATGCATATTTTTGAATTCTGTTCACCTCCTTTATGTCACAAACAGATTGTAAGGCAGACAATTTACTAAAAAAGGATGGACAACATGTATAAGTTGACTTATTCAGATTAATGACAACATAAATATGTGATAATAGTAATCTATTCCACCACAACAATGTCAACAGGTGACAGCCTACCTTTGAAGCTAGCTGTAATTCATCTATATCTTAAAGTGAGTCCAAATGGAGAGATGAGGGTCCAGATGGAGAGATGGTAAAATCAGTTAGAAAAGGAGAGTAGTATTGCTGGAATTAAATTAATCCTCAGCTCTTGGTGAGTGCCTTCATGTGATGGACCCTGTTTTCATAAAGTCTCTCCAAGACAACACAGATATATAGATTGTATTTTATATAATATATATCATGGAGAGAGGCAGATTGAAAATAAAAAAGACATCTAGGTGCACAAGTCCCAGGATAAAAAAGGTCCAATCCTAGTATGCACATTAGTGTCAAGACTGGAAAAAATAGTGCAGAGTCCTCGAGATATGCAAATATTCCTACTATGAGAGTCAGGCCAGGCCCAGAGGGAGGACGCACCCCTGTTGTAAAAGGAAATAGTAGTCCACAAAAAAATACACAAAAAACTAACAGGTCAAAAAAGAGGCATAAAGATGATAGAGTGGACTATTGAGGTTAAGGAAGAAATTATGTACTGTTTACTATTATGCAAGAAGTCCAGAATTTCCAGATAGAAGATATTTAAACGATTAAGAGAAATTTTAGAGGAAAGAAAAATACTTGCACAAGAAAAACTGATAAAATCTAAAGCTTCAAATGAAAATTTGTGTTCATTAATACAACAGATACATGAAAAACATTGCATATACAAAGAAACATTGGGGGATTTGGAAAATGAAACATCAGAGGAAGTAAGAAAATATAAAGAACAAAACCTAGATATTTTTGAAAAGTATAAAAAAATAAACATAGGAAAGAAAAAGAGATGTGATATGGTGCAATATTTATACAATGGAGAAAGCCAAACTGATCAATGTAGAAAAGCAGCTCCAGAGATATTTCATGACAAATACAAGCAAAGGCACTCATATATGGAAGATTTCATAATACAAGAAAATAAGATCACAACTAGGGGATGTAGAATAGAAGATTAGTAAAGTAGAAGTTAAACAAATAGGAGCTGAAGTTATGGCATACCTTCAAAATGAAGGATTTAGTGTATAAGATAGGTTATGTCACAGCACAATGGAAAAATGAGTCCCCAAATTAAGAAGAAACATGTGAAGCAGTAGACATCTGAAGAAAAAATATTGACATGGGGAAGAAAATGTGATTTTATATGGTGCAATATTTATGCAAAAGAGAAAGCAAAATTAATCAATAAAAAAGCAGCACCAAAGATATTTGAAGAGAAGCCAAAGGCATCCAGATATAGAAACATTCACATTATAAAAAATAAGAAAATAAAGAGGGAAAGCAGAAAAGAAGATTAGTAATGAAGATATTATAGAAATATATACTGAATGTTTGGATTACCTGGAAAGTGAAGGATTCAGTGTAGAAAATCCAATTCAGTTAATGTCACAGCATGATGGAAAAATGAGTCCCCAAATTAGGGTGAAACAGGTAGAACAGGAAGCATATGATCACTTGCCAAATTAAGATAATCTAGAGCCTTCTGTAGGAAACCAGTAGAAATGTTCAGTTGGAGTTACACAGCAAGGGAAGGAGCAGGAAACAGTGCCAACTTTGGAACAGTCAATGTTGTGCAGTGATAGGTCAATGAGTTACCATATGAGAGAGCAATGGATACTGTAGGATGCAGCTAAAGAGAATATATTACAGAAGGCAGTTTGGAACATTCTGTACAATGTCCACAGGAATCAGAGAGCAAAAACTGTGCCCTCAGTTTAAAAGAAAATTATTTAAGAGAAGAGTTGCTTGATTTAATAGAGATGGATAGTGAAAAATGATATGGTGCTGCTTACTGTGATGGATTTGAAGTCTTCTTAAGACACTCAGTCTTGCTGGCTGGATTCTGCTGAAATCAAAGTCAGGTTATAGTTGCATTTACAGTCTTGTTGCACACAGAAGCTTGCAGAATGTACACTGATAAAAGAATATACTTTGCAGCACCCAATTCAGAGCAGTAACAAATGGCTTTTTATAACAAACCACATGTACTAATTTTACAGCTTTTAGTTAATGTTCTACTTTACTTCTCATTCAGCATGGATGTTATAACATTTACCTCAGGACAAATGTGTCCCTACCAATACCCCTAACATAACTGGATTAATACAGATCTTTATATACAATTTTAGTCATGCACACACATATACATTTCCTCTTGGTATTCTATTTTAGACAATTGCTCATCCTGTAGAAACAATACTGATTGTTGCAGATGCTGATGCAAATGCTGACTTAATGATATTATTTTTAAGCTTCCTTGTTTAACAATGTCCTGTCACATTTTTGCTGAATTTATGAGGCCAGCTTTTCTGACAGTGTGAACAACCTGTTTTTTGTCTTTAGTATTCTATTTGGATCTTTGAAAATAAGAACATCTGTTCTTGTGCAAATGATGATAAGTGCAGAAAAGCAGGTTTTTTTAAGGACACACACTGTAACAGTGTCTTTAAAAAAGCAGATTTTACATTTTTGCTCTCACTGACAATTAAATGCATACATCCTGTTTTTAAGTCTGTAAGGAAATATGTCCATTCAGCAGATTTCTTATTTTCCAAGTCACAGTCATTTAGTACGGATGCTAATCACATATTGCTAAACTCTATTTCTACATTTAAGCAAGCTTTATCTTATACCATATTTATGTTGCACATTTGTAGCAAAGTTACTTTCAACCTTAGTATATTGTTGAGCACACTCTTAACAGATAGCTATATTAAGGTCAATGAAAGAAATACATTACAGAAAGTAAATAAGACCCTAAATCTTAAAAGTCTGATAAAACAGAACAGTAATCAAGATTATTAATAGAAATGCATGTGATGTAACAGAAGTAAATTGGATATATTACTGTGCAGCTAAATTAATAACAGATAAAGTCTTACCACAAAAACACAGAGCAATAAGGGAAATGAAGGGAAGAAATCAAATGCTTTCATGGAAGCATCAGATAGAGAAAATTATAAAGCAGTTAAGACAAGAAGTGTCACTGTTAGAAGAGTATAGAAGAGAGGAACAGATCAACAAAAATACTTCAAAGAGAGACATGATAAAAGCAATGTGCAATATCAGAACAGACCAGGATCTGTCATACACTATTGCAAATAATAAACTAAGTATGTCAACACAGGCAGAAAAACTTAGATTTACAGGTAAATACTAAGGAAAAGTGCAAACTAAGCAATTTATTGATGATGCACAAAAGTTTTATAGAGGAGTGGATAACAAAACAAAAGGAACAGAAACACCACCAAAAAAAGAAGAAATAGACATTTTGGAGAAATATGTATGAAGACCCTATGGAACATAACAAAGATGTTGAATGGAGAGAAGTTAAAGAAACAGTAAGATGTTCAAACATACAGGGTATGAAATGGAATAAAGTAATGCTAAGTGAAACTGAAACAAAATTAAAAAACAGTCCTAAATAGAAAACCACAGGCCTAACTTCTGGCTATTAATATCTTTACATGAAGATTTAGCTTTGAGTAAGAATTACTTATATGCACATCCCAAGCAGACACCATCAGGTCTAACAACAGGAAAAATGATACTGCTCATTAAGAGTGAACCTCTAAGCCATCTTAAAAACTATAGATCCATAATTTGCCTTTCAGTGATGTATAAACATACTGGAATTGATGATGACAGAACTTATAGTCATTTAGAAAACAACTAAATCATGGTAGTAGAACAAAAGGGTAACAAAATAAATTAATAAGGAGCAAAAGATCATTTGTTGCTAAATAAAGTCATAATGTAGAATTGTAAAAGGTATGACATGGATAGTTTATAAAAATGGATTTGACAGAATCCCACATTCATTGATAAAGAAGTGCATACAGATGTATAAGACACATCCTACATTAATCAATTACATTACAGTGACTATGAAACAGCAGCAACCCACTTTGAAATTAAACCATGACAAAAGGCAAATTATTAACCCAGGGATAAAAATTCAAAGGGGGATATTCCAGGATGATTCTTTGCCAACACTGCTGTTTTGTCTTGCTCTTAACCCATTAATTTGTTTAATTAATAGATTAGGTCTTGGTTACAATTTGGCTCCCAGAAAACAAACTTGCTTAAAGATTTCTCATCTTCTTTTTGTGGATGACTTAAAATTATATATCATATTATATTATCATGCATTGTAATTGTACTGTATGATTTTTTTTCTGTTTATGTGATTATATTTTCTTTTGTATGTAAATTTGTGGAGCTTTTCTCCCCTGGCCTCCACTGAAAATATGGTTCACTTCAGGCAAAGTGGACTTTCCTGATTAACAAATGCAATAAATAAATAAATATGGTTCATTAGGTGAGAAATTGAAAGCACAACTGAAAGTGGTTAAAACTTTCTCAGTTGCTATAAGAATGACATTTGGCCTTGATAAAGCAATATTTAACTCATGAAAATTGCAGCACTTAAAAAATATCAGTCTAGGACAGGAATGTGATATAAAGAAACTTGAGCAAGAAGGAGACTATAAATATTTGGGAAGTGATGAAGGGTCAGCAATAAAACATGAATGAGTGCACATAAAACTCAGTAAGGAAAATTACAGAAGACTAAGACTACTGTTGAAAACAACCCTGCAATCTAAAAATACAGCCCAAGGTGTAAACCAATTTGCTCTTCCTGCATTAACTTACAGTTTTGGTGTGACTGACTGGCCACAAGAGGTATTGGATCAGCTGAACAGAAAAAAAAAATAAAAAAGCTTTATGCTTATCAAATGATACATGAAAATCGGTGTATACCAAGATTACATATCCCTCACTCTGAAGTACGTATGCATCTCCACAAAACTGATTCCATGTATAGATCTGCAGTCATGGGAGTGCACACATATCTCTTGACCTCATCAGATCCGGAGTGCACACATATCTCTTGACCTCATCAGATCCAAACATAGTGAAAGTTTTAAAACATGAGGAGAGAAAGTCTAAGATGACCTCTCCACTTAGTTTAGCAGAAATATTCAAGAGGCAAGCAGGAATGGAAATCTAACCTGAAGTAGAAAGAAATCAGACAGCAACTAAATGTGCCAAAAAACAAAATAAAGATTATAGGTTAGTACTAAGCTAACTGCCCTTGCAAGCCTAGTCAATTGACTCTTATGAGACTCAAATGCTGCACCTTGTGTTTGGGAAGGCAAACACCTTAACCATTAGGCCATCCTCCCAACCTAAGGAAAAGGATCAGATGAGAAGGAAAATAATGTGAAAAGAAACATAAATATGGTCAGGTATAGAGATCTCTTGCAACAACCTCATATTGATCAGGATTTGATGCAGGAATGGTTAAAGAGAGGTGAGTTGAAACCAAAAGATGAAAGGTTGATAATGACACCCAAGGATAGTGGACCACATACACATTGATTTAGAAAGTCCATTGAACATGTGGGAGAAACCGACAAATGCTAAGTTCTGTAAAAAAAGAATTAGAAACAGTTGTACATCTTGTTGCTGGGTGTGATAGTCATGGCAGAAGATCTGTACACTGAAAGGTACAGTAATGTGGCAAGGTTGTTACATTTAGGATTGTGCAAGCACTGCAATATAGAAGTAACTGAGAAGAATTGGAAACATGAACCACAAAGCATTACAAAGAATGATGAAGTGTACATAATATGGTATCACTCATTGCCAATTCAAAAACTAGATGCAAAAAAGCAGATATAGTAGTCTAAAAATTTTAAGACAAAGTACTATCGAACACTGAAATTTTAACACCTAATGATTACAGTGTCTTATGTACAGAGAGATACTAAATCATAAAATATCAGGATTTGCAGGCACAAATGAGAGCAATGTCAAATTTGTGTTTTGGTGAAATATCAAAGCTGGATGCAAGAACTGGGTTGCAAGACTAGTTTTCCAGTATGTGTCCCCATAAACGTGGGAATTTTTAACTGGTATATTTCTAATTTTATTTCATACTCTAGCCAACAAATGTTTTACTTTTAACCAGCTGATCACATTAACAAGATATGCCACTAAAAGACCTGCCCTGGGATTCAATAAACTCTGTACAGGAATAGTGCTATTCCTCCACAAAGTGAACTGTGTCCATTTACCCTTAGCATTAACAGCAGCATGCCTTGCATATACATGAATGTGTGCTGCTGCTAAGGCTAAATGGGCAGGAACAGTGAATGAGTGCAGGGGGCATGTTCAAGTAGTGCACACACATGTAACACACTCAAGTGCCATACAGCAATTATTTAAAATATTTCAGTGTCTGCGGACACTAAAATGAAAGAAAATGAGTATTTCAGTGTCTGCGGACACTGAAATAGTTAGAGGAGCAAGAAATCAATGCAGGGGGTGTGTGACAGGTTCTGTCCCACACACCCTGCATTGTAAAAGTGTTGTACAGCCATAGCCCTCAACTGTACAGGTTTTCACAGAATGCCCAGTTGCCTGCCTCATATGCCTCTCATCTATCTACAGCAAGAACGCCGCACAAAGTCAGAAATAATGGGGGGACAAAGGCACAAAAATAGGGACACTTTTTAAATATTACACTTACAAACCTGGAATGTTGATAAAAAAAAAGATTTGCAGTAGCACGGACTTCCTGAAAGGTATGAAGACTGAAACCCAAATGTCTGCCATTGTAAAAGTGCCATACAGCCATAGCCCTCAACTGTACAGGTTTCCACAGAATGCCCATATGCGTGGCTCACATACCTCTCAACCTCCTAGAGCAAGAAAGCTGTACAAAGCCATAAATAATGGGGGGGGGGGGGCAGAGGCACAAAAATAGGAAAACTTTTTAAATATTGCACTTACAAACCTGGAATGTTGATAAAATAAAAGGTATGCAGTAGCACAGACTTCCTGAAGGGGATGAAGACTGAAACCCAAATGTCTGCCATTGTAAAAGTGCCGTATGGCCATAGCCCTCAACTGTACAGGTTTCCACAGAATGCCTAGATGCCTGCTTCACATACCGCTCAACCTCCTAGAGGAAGAAAGCTGTACAAAGCCATAAATAATGGGGGGACGAAGGCACAAAAATAGGGACACTTTTTAAATATTGGACTTACAAACCCGGAAGGCTGATAGAATAAATGGTTTGCAGTAGCACATACTTCCTGAAGAGTATGAAGACTGAAACCCAAATGTTTGCCATTGTAAAAGTGCCATACGGCCATAGCCCTCAACTGTACAGGTTAACACAGAATGCCCAGATGCCTGCCTCACATACCTCTCAACCTCCTACAGCAAGAAAGCTGTACAAAGTCATAAATAATGGGGGGACAAAGGCACAAAAATAAGGACAATTTTTAAATATTGCACTTACAAACCTGGAAAGTTGATTAAATAAAAGGTTTGCATTAGCACAGATTTTCTGAAGGGTATGAAGTCTGAAACCCAAATGTTTGTCAGTATGTTCTGACTTAAATCCCAAGTGATTTGCCAATGATTTGCTAGAAAACCAGTCATACTTCCTAAGTTTGTAAGAGCAATAATTAAAATCTGTCCCTATATATCCCTTTACAATTTCCCTTACTGAGACTGATAAGGGGTACAGATACATGCAGATAAAGTGGGTTTATTATTTTTTTTTTTATTTTACCATCCTAAGGTATGTTTAAGCATAGCTGAGCGAGTGTGAACCATATGGCCCACTGCTCAGCATTGCTTAAACATCCCATAGGAGATGAATAAAAATGTACAGCTAAAATCATCATGTGACATAGCATAGTGGTTAGAGTCCTGCCTTTGCATGCAGACATTCATGGCTTGAGCATCAAGACAGGCAATTTATTTTTACATGGTAAAGCAGTGCTAAAATTATTATTTTAATTTTAAATTATGTAGTAATTGATGTTTGTCAGCCAGGGTAGTGTATCTGGTCTAAAAATGTAAGTGTGAGTGCATATAACATGTGAAATCACCCATGTATACACAAGTGTCCCATACTGTATAATCACACTCCATGGTAATGTAATGAAAGCACATAGAGGGATGTCATGTAAAGTAAATCATATACACTTACTAATATGTCAGTAATGATTAATTAAGTCATTATCCTGATATTTTTTTTATGAAAAGGAGCAATAGTTAGTGGTGCTCAGCTATGCTTAGCCAGTGTAAGCATTGCTTAAATGTAAATGCTAAGCAGCAGTCAGCTCAGCTAAATGGATTTGTGCACTGTTAAGCAATGCTCAGTAATTACCCCTTTATGCACTTTTCAACCCAGCTTAACAGGTTTGTGTGTTGCTAAGCTGTGCTCAGCATTTTGGAATGGTCCAGTGATGGCAAAGGGCAGGAATATGGCCTTATTTAAACTGTGCAGGTGGGAATACAGCCATAACCTGTTGTAGTTTTATCTCTGCAGGAACATGTCTCACATTGGAGAGGGAGCGGACTTTTGGGCACAGTGCTGGGGCATCCTGGAGTCCAGGGTCATGGCTGGACTCTTCATAGAACACCATGATGACAGACTGCTGCAGGGCCAGTAACAGAGTTCTCACTATAAAGTGGAGGCCTGGGACCATCTGGCATGTGACCTCACCAGTGCCACTGGAATCCCCTGATATGGTGATGACCAGGTATGGCATTATTATGTCGACCTAAATCATAGGAAGGGGGAGCTCTTGGCCCAATGGATCTAAGATGCTCAGGACTGGCATGCTCCAGCAGTTTGTAAGCATGGTATAGCTGTACCAAATTCTAGCCTGAGTATATGAAAGACAGGTATGCATAATGTTTGCTTTTTACCCCTACAGCTGCAGAAGAGAGGGCTATGAACATCAAGGCTAATGCTGATAGACTGACAAGGATGTGCTGACAGGCTGGCGAGTACAGATCTATCTTGCAGTATATAGTGCCATAAAGTAAAAGGAGTACATTGGTTACTGCCAGTATGTATATTGTGTACTGTGTCTAATGAATAAAACACATTTGTCACACTAATACATATCCACAGGATGTCCATTAATAAAAGTGTCATTTCACTGTAATAAAAATATACAACAAACAGTTGTGTTTACTCTGGTATGTATGTATGTACTCAGGTAAAGAAATGTGTGTAGTAGTTGTATGAAGGGTATACTAATACACCTGAATATGTGTAGAATCAGTCAGAAAGTGTTAACAGATATTTTCTCCACATGTCTTATAGATAAAGAAATGTGTGTAGCAGCTGTATGAAGGGTATACTAATACACTGTGTACAACTGTTCCACTGTCCAACCCCATACGCCTGCAAATGACAGCAGGATAGGTACATACATCATGCAATCTCCCTGATACATGTCTCTCAAGTGTCATGCTGTCACAGCAAGTGGTCACTGCTGCCTATAGCTTTGGACACAGATAAGAATCCAGAGAAGTATGCCAGTAACAGAGACACACAACAGCAGTGCAGGGTATCCCTTCTATGTCAGATATGTAACCCTGTCATGTACAAGCCCCCTCTAGTAATGTACCCATAGTTCTCACAGTCTACCCCATACCATTACAGGTTGATAGTTTAACATGCATGAATGTGCTACACAAGCTATGGGCCATAGGTAGATGTAAAGTGAGGGCAAACCTCTAGAGTATTGAGCAGTATGTTGTGAAAAATAGAAGCCTATGCAGTTGTTAATGGACTTTTTTTCTCACCTCCCGCTCCTCATCAGCATCACTAATTATCATTCATATACTACGGGTATGTTTTTCACAAAATCTAATGTTAGGACATATGTTCCATCATTGTTCATATACTTAATTGGTTGCATATTAACATACCTTGCTCAAATACCATCGTTGGTGGCCTGTTGCCATCATTGTTACTGACATGCTGTTACAATGCTTACTGTTGTTCACTCTATGCATGTGTTCTGTTTGCTATGCAACTGTTTCAAATCTGTTATTTTGGGTTAATTGGAACACCCATGTATGCTGTTAAAACTAATTTTGAAATGTTTTGTTCATGACTAACCAATATATCTGGGAAAACCTCAACACCATAGCACATTTGGGAAGGCAGATCCCAGCAGATCCATCTGTTCCACCCCATATGGCCATGGCACTGGGCCTCAGCATGTCTGGGACCCAACCCAGAACATCCTCCTATGCTGGTCCTCCACCACCTTCAGGTGGAACCACCTCATGGGATGGGGCACATCCCCCCAGGTGTAGGTGTGAAGAGGAGGCCGTCACCTGCTGAATGTTCTGGGGTATGGTGCACAGCGTCTTCCACTCCAAGTTGGGTGGGCTGCTGTGCCAGATGGAGGGCGGCCTGGCACACCTCCAGGGGCAGGCTGACCCTCTTGTCCAGTCCCCAGCACAGCCACCTTCAGGGCCGTGAAGGTGCAGTGGTGACTGCCCATGGGTGGGGACCTCAGTCCCACTGTATCCATTTGGGGGCTCATGGGCCTCTGATTCCCAACCACCATCTCCGTCCAAGGTGTTTATCCCCTCATGTGTCATATACCACCCCTGTCTGCTGTCTTGTGTGTCTTGTCTGTCTGCAAATGCTACCTATGCTGCCAAACCTATCTCCCCAAACAAACATACCTACAGCCCTTTCCCATCATTCCACTCTCACCTAAAAAAGGGTATCTGTCCCACAAAAAAAATCATTGCCCCATACATGATGCTACATTTTGCCCACATGTACAATGAAATTAATCAGTCTACCCACCAACTATTCTACAAATTTCTGTTGCCAACACCCCTCCCTGTGGGGTGTGAGCCTGTAAATTCCAAATTCTACACATTATTCACAGCTGTTGCTGCAGAAGAAATACAGAGCTGTGGTCCTTTCCTACACCTGTCCTGCACATCTCTAGCTGTTTTTTCAAAAGTTTTTCTCCCTGCTTGCCCTCATTACACTACTTTCCTATCACCCTTTTTTCTTTTCTTTAATTAATTAAAATTAGTGCGGGTGAGAGTAAGTGGTACTAAGTGAAGCTAAGAGAGCTTAACCATCTGTTAGCATTACTTAGCTCCATGCAAAACCGTGCAAACCCACTTACAATTGCTTAAACGTGCCTTAATCACTCTGTCTCCATCAGATCTTGTTCTGCCCAGCAACAAAACAATCAGTCGTGCAAAGGTACAAACACAGGACACTTGCACTACAACCAGCAACTTAACCACTACACCTTCTGAACTGTGCGAATTTACAATGCTTTTAAAAACATACCATGCATTCTGGTCATTTAACAATAATGAAAAAAAAAGTCATAACTGCCAAGTCTTGAACCCAGCACCCTGTGTACTATAATCACAGCAACATACTGCTACACCATCTCAGGTGGATAAACATGTAACGTTTTTACAAACATATCATAAGGGAATGATATATATCTGTAGTACTCTTATATACATATATATGTATACACAAATACAGCTATATCTATATATATATATATATATATATATATATATATATATATATATATATATATATACACACATATATTATACATACATATGTATAGATATACATTTATATGTATATATATATATATATATATATATATATATATATATATATTTATACATAGATATATATATTTATAGATATCCAACCTCTTTCTGCAAGACATCTGCAAAAAGCCTCACAAAGTGGGGGGATAAAGGACAAACAATAGTGACATCTTTGAAATGTGGCTGTTATACTCATAGAAGTCTGTAGAGTAGCATGGTTTGATTTAACATGTAATTCCTGATAGATTTCAGGTCTGAAACACAAATGAATGTCATCATTTATGAATGTCAATGCTGACATCATCTCAGTGATTTGTCAGAAAACCACAACTGTTATGGGGAACAGACCAAACATTTGAGCCACGCATCTGGACAGTGTCTAGACATCTGGACAGTGGAGATGTATGACTTCAGTCATGTAACAAAAGAGAAAAACAGGTATAGCTGCCAACCATTTCACCCAGCACCTTCAACACGACACTACCCCAAATAAACTCTGGGGAATTACCCATGCATGTCCAAATATATCATGCACTACAAGGATGGAACTGTAGGAAAAATTAGATATTGATGTGGAAATGTCCACCCACAACCATTTGCACCACAGTCACAGCAACATACCAGTACCCAAAATGAACTCTAGAGTAGAAAGACTGTCTGGACAAACATATCCTGATTGCCAGTCACACATTACACTGACATATACTGGCCCAACTCACTGTCTACTGGGAACGTCGAGGTGTTATAGGACATTTCTCAGTCTGTCCCTACAAATGGTATACACCTGATAGACCACCAGCAACTGTAGCAGCATGCATAGTCAGATAGAAAAGGATTTATGACACTCACATCTGCTACTCTCCCTACTCAGCCCAACAAACATTCACACACAACACTGCTACACAATCTTGGCAGACTGTTAAAAATGGCCAGACATACATAACTCTCAACTCCACAGATTTGCACAGAATGTCCAGGGTGTGGGACCATATTTATGGCCACTGCCACATACCACTTCCTGGAATCTGCTAAGTCACTGGGGTGATATCAGGAGTTCAGTCACTGAATAATGATATACCATACCTCTGAACCTCTCACTGCAAGACATCTGAACAAAGCATGGCATACTTGTGGGACAGGGGGCCGAAAAGAGGGATATATCTCACATAATGGTGTTACAAAATGACACAGTTGCTGGTGTTACAGTGTTTGTTGTAACATAACATCCCTGAAGGACATGATATCTGAAGCACTAATGGATGTCAACATTTACTGACTACAATCCTCACATTATCCTACTGATTTCTCAAAAACAGATATTGTCTGAGGAACAGACCAAACATAACAGGCACACCTCTGGGCAGTCTGTGGACATCTGTACAGTTAATAGGTATGTCAGAGACATATCTCTGTCAGACATCACATCACACAGAAAATACATGTCCCGACAAACCCTGTTAATCTAGCATTGCTCTATGTGTATAACAGCAATATTTACTTACAATGTATACCCAATTCTGGAGCTTTGTCCTCCACGTTGTTGGGCTGTCTCCACATGTCTTGTCCTGAGAGGTATTTCCACCTACTGTCTGTGAAGGTGCAGCCCCCACACCTCCACAATTTCCTCCAAATGGCAAAGAAAAGGGGCAAGCCCCACATGAAGGACTTAATTATAGAGCTGTGTTGCTATAGCATTGGCTAATGGAAAGACAACCCAGCTGCTCTGGATGCAAGTAGCAAGTGGGAGACACCACTTGGTGCACAGGCCATCACCTGCTCATTAGCATTAACTACAAAAGGCAAGCTGCTGCCTATGTAACACAGGTCTGAACCCATCTACACAAAGACAGACTGCGACTACACAAACCTGACCATTTCCATTATTCTGATGAAACCCTTTAGCACTATAACAGGTATGTCAATCACATAAGCATGTAATGGAATGCAGAAGGGGGGATGCAATAACGTCAAATAGGAAGTTAAACACTAGGTCACAACAAGACCTTGTCATTACAAAGACATGCATCTGGAGCATTTCTCCCCGGGCCTCCGCTGAAAATTGGCTTTGTTTCAAGTCAGATTTTCCCAGTTAACAAATGTTAAATAAATAAATAAGACCTGTTGGACTCACATGATGCTGTCCAGTACCTATGGCCATTCCTGCTTGCCTGTCTGCATTGACATGGATCACATCACCCCCCCTGAGTCACCCCAGTAAAGGTCAGCTCATGTACAGTATAACTACTACTGGAGTATCTGTTGTCCAGTACCGAGTGTGACACTGCTAGGCCAGCTACCTGGGATGTTGTAAATATTCATATGTCACCTGTGAATGTTACTATGACACATATGCTTGTCTTACAAATGTAAGAGACTTATATAGGGTATGTGCATAGTACACAACAGGCGCAGAAGTGTGTGTTGAACTGTATGTTATATACTGAGCTCATACCTGACAACTGTCCAGAGTTCTGCAGACTGACTACATGTCTGCCTCATAATTATAGTCACTACTTCATACAGTTGTGTATTGTCTGGCACATTAATGGCAACCCATTAAAGACTGAAGTCATAACATAATAGCATACACTTGATTGTCAGATGTCATATCCTGCAGAGTAGACCTATGAATGTGACACCATCTTTGCTGGCAACTAAGTGTGTTTCAGCTAGATTTATAAAGTTACACTATTTTCGCCTTTGCCCACCAGTGATGTGTGCCTTTGTGCAGATGTCTTGCTCTAACAGAAGCTAGGTGTCTTATGGATGATGACATTTGAGTAGTCACTGACACCTGCTCTGTAGCTGTGGAGAGCACACTAACCTTGCCAGGTTACTCATCCCATCCTATGTTTAGATGCCAAATGGAGGGCTGCAAAGCCACAGGAGGGGGAGTGTTGAACATTATAATACACATACACACCTCCAGGCTGGCCAAACAGTACGACACATTGGAGACATCCCAAGTGCAGTTAACAGTTCACAAAACACCTACTCAAATTATAGCTAGATACAGGCCTGCAACCATGACTATGGGCACCCACCACACCTATTGGGACTTGCTGGAATCTGTCAGGATTCAATCATCTACCCTGCTCCTGGGTGACTTCAACTACCAAAACATAGTGTGCATGACATATGCCACCTAAACATGAATGCACAGAGATTCCTTGGCTTTGTCAATGACAATGCAGTGGATCAGCTGGTCAACACTCCTACGACAGGTTGAAATATCTGGTACCTGGTCCTACCCAACATGAGTAGCCACTGTAGCACTCCTACAGTGTCATCTTCGTTGGTAAGATCTGACCACATATCCATCACTGTTCAGGTCACCACCCCCTCCCCTTGTCAGGGTCAAACAAAATTAACTTTACACAACTGACTATAAACCTTCTCAGAGCAGGAAGGAGTAGCTTTACAGCCAATGTCCCATCACTTAGAACTAACAGTAGTGCCCAGGCTCAAACTACAATTCTATGTGGGCACCTACATAGCTGTTTGGACTCAGCAATACCTGACAGGACAGCGTCATCTCCCTCAAGGTAGGTTTAACATCCGTGGTGGACAGCAGCAATATACAAATACCATAATAGGTGGAAATAATTGCTGGACAGGGCCAAGAAGGAACAGGTGCCTTATTAGAAGCAATGTCACCTTGATCTGCACAAGCAAATAAGGTAACAGGTGAATTACCCTAAGGCTATCTTTGAGTGCAAATTGGACACATCCACCAAGGCCAATCACTAGGCCTTCCACACGTGTCTGCAATCCCAGAGTCAACACAGATCTGCTCTGTAGTGGTGGACAATAACACTACATACACATATGGCATAGATATAGGCAACCAGCTGCAGACAGGTGAAGTTTAAACATCACCCCCTCTGTCCCCCCATCAGTACACATGTGCATGCACAGCACCTACCCCCCCCCCCTCCCATCATCAGGAAGCAGGTTTGTAATGCCCTCTCAAAAGCAACACACAGAATTCTCCATAGGCCTGATACCATCCCTGGCTGCATTATACATGAACACAGGCATGAGCTCTCAGATCCATTACGCACTGTAGTCAACCAAAGCCTGAGCACCAGTGTCATCCCATCTGCACAGAGGACATCCACTGTCATCCCTATATACAAAGGCAGAGCAATCCACCAAACCAG